>NC_061499.1:15351656-15651656 GCF_022539355.2 Hippoglossus stenolepis | reverse complement strand
CCCAGGGGCCGTTGTTATCTCAAGCGTGTCATCACAGCACCTGCTCCTCCCAGAGTTAATAAATTGAATAATGTCGTGTCCGGATTCTGAAGAACTGTGTGTAGACACACACACACACACACACACACACACACACACACACACACACACACACACACACACACACACACACACACACACACACACACACACACACACACACACACACACACACACACACACACTTTCCTTATCCTCATTCAGGCTGCAACATCACATCTGACTTCACACCCACACTTCATGCCTCTCTCTGGACTGTTGGTTCATCCTCACATGATCAGTTGTTTGCCATTTAAAACACAGATGATTGTTTTTGTGTTGTAACATGAAAAATAAAATAAAAATAAAACTGACAATGAAATAAGTTTTCATCCTGCTTCATTTATTTGAAAGTCAGTATTCACAGAGCTCTACTTCTTATTGCAGAGAGATAAAGTATCAGTGAGATGAGCAATGGTATTAAAATGTGTCTCTGCAACAAGATATTCTAATACAACCATTCAATGATATTATAAGATACCTAACATTTCTGCTTGTATTAATTATTCATGATAAATGTTGCAAATGCCTGACAGTTTCACTTTTTGGACATTTTTATTAATATTTTTGTATCTTCTGGCACAAGGCTATGAAACCTATCATTGTTAGCATCCGTGACTCCTAACCCCAGAAGAAAAATAACTCTGTTAGCTATATTCCCTCTAGAACACTGAGATCATCTGCAGCAAGTCTATTAGAGGTTCCCAACAACAGCTGAAAGAAAATTGGAGACGCAGCTTTTGTAAATTATCCTCCCAAGTTGTGGAATAGACGACTGATAGACATCAGAGAAGCAAGTTCAGTAAAAGTCTTTAAAAAAAAGTATTTTAAATGTAATTTTACCATGTTCTTATGTTTCCTAAAAACATAGCTCGTGATTCATTCATGCATCTCTGTGTGTGCAAGTCTGCAGGATATGATTTTTTATCTGACACCTATTCAATGACATTCAATTTTCAAATTCTATTCAGAGGTTGAAGAGAACAAAATGCAATCAGTTTGATCTTTGGATCCACTGGTTTTAGGTTAAATAATTCGGTGTCCCTGCATTTTCTCCTTTTGTTACGTGCTTTAGTTGTTTCCTCCTCCTTTTCCTCACTCTCTCTCTCCTCTCAGCTGAGTGTGATGAGTGTGATATGTGGAGGGGTATTTAAGGAAAGCTGGAGAGTCTCTCTGCCATCTGAGTGGCAGCAGCACTCGTGAAATGTTTGTGTTTTTTGTTTTGAGTTGGGGGGGTCTGATAGTCTTCTTTTTGGTTTTTGAAGGGTGTCAGTAGGGACCCTCAAAGTATGAAAACAGTCACTCTGGGCTTTTTCACTCAGTCTATTCTAAGAAGTATGTTATTGAAACGTCGCGTTTCGTACTTCCTCTCCGAAGATGTCATCATGAATTCGCACTCTTCTCGCTGGGTGGGGCTGAGAGACTCCGTACTGTAACTCGGGACATTACTCCTACATTGGCCGACTGTCCTGCTAAAACTTGGAGAAACTTGAAAAAAACACATAAATCAGTGTGGAGAGCACTGACCACTGTCATACACTTACTGTTGTAGTCTGATTTATGAATTGAAAACCTTATTTTGTAAATTACAGAACACCTTTTAATAACAGAAACAGTCTTTTTAAAGCACTTTCTAAATAAAAACAGAGTTCATGTTTGTCTGACTGATTTTATTAACTGATATTAACTGATGAAAATCCAGCCATGTGCAGTAATATAGGAAATTGTAGATGTGATACATTGAAATGCATTGTTGTGCATTCAAATCGTTGACTGCTGAATCCTAAGGCTGGTGAAGGTGCACTAGTGAGCACACAGTCATCAGTCATGTCAGACAGGCAGCACCTCCCAGCTCCTGTTCCAGTTGTACTGTTTCTTCTTTGCTTGTGTGGAGCTGAGTGCTGATGAACTAATCTACCAGTTCCTCAGGTTTACAGCTAATTAGCCTAAATACAAACACAAATATAGTTTACTTGTGTCTTGCTAGCAAACAGACCGAGTGTCAAACAAACACCAACTAAATGTGTATTTTGTCACGTTTTCTTTCCATTAGAGTGAAAGAAGATGACATGAAAGCAAAATTAATTAAGTACAAGAAAAAACAATGTTTTTGCCTGTAGTGTCCTGCCTTAAACTGCATCATTTTGATTGCAGGCTCCTCATCTAATCACTAATCATATTACTACTCTTGAGTATTTCACAATTGTGTGAGGGTATTAAAATAAATTGTTAAGCTAGTCAGAGATGTGATACTATATTTAACTTTTTCTCACTTTAGCCCCTGCTCCCCAAAATGTGTGTGCATGTCCCTGCACAGGACCGTGCTGTGTTATTTAAAGTTTTCATGGGATTAACTTAAAAATTGATTTGACACAGATTTTTAAAGTGCCTTTAAACCAAAGTCAAATTTAAATCCATATATGAAGAGCATGTGGTAAATCATGCATTCCCTGAAAATAGGACATTAAAATTTGAAGGTATATGATACAATATTGTGCATGAGTTTTTTATTTCAGTTTTTCTTGGTTATTGCACATTAAGGGGCTGTATCATTGTCAACCAACCAATGATTGTGTCAACACTAAGTTGTACAAATAGATCGGATGTATAAATGTTGCAACGGCCCTTTGGCCTGTGTGCAGTTGCAGAGACACCTCCTTTTACTGCAGTTGCTTTTCAGTGATCTTATTTTCCTCTGTGGTGAAAACAAGAAGATGTGAACCTGTTTGATTTTACTGGGTCTGCTCTCTTTCTGCAGCCTCTGCGTTAGTCAAGGTAACACATACACTACTTGACGAGACTGTGGCCACAGTTTTGACGGCCTTTTTTTTTTTACCACATATGTAGTCAAATCTGTTTAATCTGTGTTTATGTGTACATTTAATTGTGTTTGTTTGTTTTTCCCATTTCTTCAGAATGCGCTCAAGAGTTAATCGAGAATGTGGATTTCTCGGGATCAGATATAACATTTCTCTACTCTCCGGATCCAAGGCACTGTCAGCAGCTGTGACATATTTCTATTGATTATTTTTTTATGCAGTGATAACTTCCAATGTAACTTGAAGGGAAATCCATCTTTAATGGGGACCAGAGCCAAAGTGGGAGTCACATCTGGGATACCGGTGCACTTCTGCCAGATGGATAACAGTATGTATAACAAAACACTGAGACTGGACACAGTGTTTGTTGACCATCACAAACCACACACACTGACTCTGAACTGTTTTACACACTCATTTATGAAGAAATGTATCATTCACCCATTATGAATCCAACAAATATCAATGATGAACTGAGTCTCTGACGTTTTGCAACATGTGTAGATAGGTGACACTTACATCTGGTTATTATGTAATACTTGTTAGAGTAGTATGTCTGTGCTTTGGCCAGCAGGGGGAGTCTGACCCCGTCCCTCAAGATGTGAACCTGTTTGATTTTATTGGCTCTGCTCTCTTTCTGCAGCCTCTGCTTTAGTCACGTTAACACATACACTACTTGACGAGACTGTGGCCACTGTTTTGACAGCCTTTTTTTTTACCACATATGTAGTCAAATCTGTTTAATCTGTGTTTATGTGTACATTTAATTGTGTTTGTTTGTTTTTCCCATTTCTTCAGAATGCGCTCAAGAGTTAATCGAGAATGTGGATTTCCCAGGATCAGATATAACATTTCTCTACTCTCCGGATGCAAGGCACTGTCAGCAGCTGTGCACCGAGCACCCCTCCTGTCTCTTCTTTACCTTTGTTCGACATGACTGGACCAGAGATAAGAGGTATCTAACACTGACGCATCACATAACTCATGATACAATCCATTGAAGCCCTGTAATGTTTTAAAGATGAATACAGCCAAAGCAGGGTCAGATCAAGGCTGCAGCCAGGGGGGCACTGACCCCAGCGGAAATCTGATCGACCCCTGAAGTGCCCCTCTCTTGTCAGTATTTTTCTTTTAAACAAACTACAAATAATAATAACAATAAATATGCCGATTTCTTTTAAATAATTTTTATTTTGTAATCTTTTTTTAATTAACAGTGTATTTGAAGACGTCATATATTCAATGATATGTGGCTTTGCTCAAAGCTGTAGAGCTAACAGTAAACAAGGAATGACTTAAATGTGCACCTTACTGAATCAGGAATTGTGCATGGATGTTGGACATTAGCCCCTCTGTGTAAATTGTGGCCCCTTTATCGCCCCTGATTTTCAAAAATCCTACGTCGGCCACTGAGACCAATCGTGACCAATTCTCAACGATTTCTTTACATCGTTTTTTCATATATTTGTTATCAGGCCCTGTCACACACCAGAACATGTCACACCCATAAAAATGTTTGATAAGTAAATTGCTTCTCCTCATGTCCTAGTCAGTTTTCTCTGAGTACTCTGGCTTCCTCCCACAGTCCAAAAAACATACAGATTGGGGTGAGATTAAATTGTCCATAGGTGTGAATGTGATGCTGGCATCAGCTCCAGCTAACCACATCCAACCCTCAACGTTATAGGTAATGGATGCATGCTTCTCTCTGCAGGAACTTCTACTGCTACATCAAGTCCACTCCCTCTCTAAAGCCCAACGTCCAGACTCCACTACAACGTGTCACTTCGGGCTTTTCTCTCAAAAACTGCACCTCAGAGCTGCGTAAGCTCACAAACATTTTACATCATTCTAAAAAACAGTTTATATATTTGTGATGTATGGGCACGCTCTCCTTAACTCTCTTTGTCTTCTCACCTGGGCAGAACAACCTGATCGGTCTCAGCTGTACCAGAACATGGACTTCCTGGGGCCAAACTACAAATCGTTGTTCACGTCCAGTGATGAAGAGTGTCAGAGGGTCTGCACGCAGGACCGTCACTGTCGGTTTTTTACTTTTGTAAATGGCGTCTTCACACCAGAGACCATAAGGTATAACTGGGTAACGTAATGTTTCATTTAATTTAAATGTTCCTCCTTTGAAGGCAGAGTTTATGTCATTGGTTGAGATAAACCTCAGTGGAGGGATGTAGAGGGAGGACACTAACCTTTTTGGGCATGTGTGAGTGAGGGTTATGATATGCAACATATCGTTTGGTCGCCTTCTAATTGCGTCATACCTGCTTTACCCGTCCCTGCTATAATGTCCAGAGCAAACAATGTTTAACAAAGGAAAAACCTTACTCAGTCTGTATTGGTCACTCGTAATGGTCACAAGTAGTCTTTGCTGTTTGGTGCTTGACGTGAATACAAATTTATCACATGACCTCATCCATTATTTTGCGTATCAGTCACGTCAGGTAGATTTTCTTTGGCAATGGTGGTGAAGACAACCATTCCCATGATCCTATGCTGCTTCATGGAGTCATCAAACAAGATCTTTTGTTTTTGTTTTGATTGAGAGACCCCTAGTGGCCGAAGTTACATGTTGTCCATTTAAAGAAGCAGACTCTTAGGCCCAATCCCATTTCGCCCCTTAGCCCTTCCCCTTCCTGTTGCACGTTCATGTGTCGGGGTATGCTGTCCCAATACCTGTTGGGGCTAAGGGGTAGGGCTAAGGGGTAGGGCTTTATAGCCATCGAAACAGAGATAAACCACGCTGTACATATTTCTCTTATACGAGTTAGTGTGAAACAAGCACTTAAATAAACTTTAACTTCTCATGTGGCAAACAGAAAAACCTTCAACATTAGAATGTGTAAAGTAAGTGCATATATTGATTGTCTATATATATCACCTTGTTTGTTGTTCCTGGAACAGTTTCTTGACGGTCCTATAGTGGGTTGAACATATGTTTCTGCAAATTCAGCTAAATATGTTAATCTGCTTGACTTTCTCTAAACTCAGACATATTTCTATTGATTCCTTTTGATGCAGTGATAACGTCCAATGTAACTTGAAGGGAAATCCATCTGTATTGGTGACCAGAACCAAAGTGGGAGTCACATCAGGGATACCGGTGCACTTCTGCCAGATGAATGACAGTATGTATCACAAACCAACACTGAGACTGGAAACACTGTTCGTTGACCGTCACAAACCACACACACTGGCTCTGAACTGTTTTATACAAACTTTTATGAAGAATTGTATCATTCACCCATTATAAATCCAACAAATATCAATGATGAACTGAGTCTCTGACGTTTTGCAACATGTGTAGATAGGTGACACTTACATCTGGTTATTATGTAATACTTGTTAGAGTAGTATGTTTGTGCTTTGGCCAGCAGGGGGAGTCTGACCCTGTCCCTCTCTGCTGACAGGTTGGCTTCAAGTGTCTCATGAAGGAGTCAGTTTCCAAGGTTCTGACCTTCGCTTTGAGTCGATGGATGATCCAGACACGTGTCAGAGGACCTGTACTATAGATCCTCTTTGCCAGTTCTACACCTACTTCAATGAATCCTACTCCAACTCTGCTTTCAGGTACAGTGTTCATTCATGTCAACAAAATCATGAACCAGGAATTCAGTTCACACAGAGGAATCATGTAACATTTACCTTGCTATTCACAAGGAAGGACCAGGCCCCAACAATATGTGATTGAAAGGTTCAAATGGAAATTGATAAATTGGATGTTGAGGAAATAATGAATGAACATTGAAATGAAGATAGGAGATGAGGGAGGGAGGAAAGAGGATAATTTAATTGATAACTATAACCAAAATTACCATATAGGTAGTTAGCAAAGTTGAAAGATATGGAGTTCGACAGTGTAGAGGATGGTAAAATTCACACTTATGCAACATTAATGAAGACAACATTTGTTAAAGAAAAACATTTATTATGAAGATAAAGTACAAAAACACAAACTACTAAAGTTGTACTTACTATATACAGATGTGTATGTGAGTATGCGTATGTGTGTGTGTGTGTGTATATATGTGAGTGATTGTGCTTTAAAAATGGAGACTGGTCACTATGAAGACCAAAGACCCCCGGAGTGTTGGGATCATGTGGCTGAGATCACATGTATGTGTTAAGTTTGGGGAGATGTGTGAGGTGTTGGTGCCAGGTTAGAGAAAGTGGTTAGTTGCATGCAAAAAAAGACTGAAGAGCATAACATAACTAACATTAACTTTCAAGTAACTTATTAGCAAATATCACAACAACACAAATCAAACTTATAAACATCACATGAATAGAATTGAACAGTCTTTGTTTAGCCAAGTGCAATTATTAAGCCCAGTTGTGTTACCCATCCACGAAAAAGGGGGAAAAGGTTGATATGCTGTTTGAAGTCCAGTAAAGAGGTCTTGCTGGGTTGTGGCTTCTGTTGTTGTGGTTCTGCTGTGTGCGATGCAGCTCTTGTGCTGAAGTTCTTAGGCAGGCTCTCGCGTCGCTGCCTTTTGGAAAGTTTTAGCAGTCTGCTCCAGGCAGGCCGGCTTGAAGGTTGGTAGAGCTTGGGTAGGGAGGAAGTTTCCCTGGCTGGGTGAGCTGGAGAGCTCCACCTCTCCTCCAGGAGAAGTGAGTAGGAAAAAAAAGGAAGAGAGAGGGAACTGGGCTTATATTGGCCTGGTGACCTCATGGGTCATGGGGCCCAGAGTGACCATTAGTGGTCAAACATTGTGTCCAGGGGCAGTTTTAACACCTAGGTGTGAAGTTGAAGCACCCTGGGTCACTGAGTTCTGGAGGCTCTGGTTTGTATCCAGAACTAAGAAACATGTGGTTGCATGCTTTGGCTGAACATGTCGGCCCAACTATAGTTCACAAGTACTCGGTCCCAACAGTGTTTATTGTTAAAGTGTAAAGTGAGCGCAGGTCAGAGGAGGAGTGAGGAGGAAGCAGACTCCGACAAAGACTCAGGAGGACCGGACCTTTAATGTGTGTGTCTGTGTCCTGGTCCTGAAGCAGTGGTTTTCTAATTATTCAGTGGTGGGACATCGCTAATAACAAACTAAATCGTTTATGTTTTCTTTATTCAATCAATATATTTGTTTTACAGGGAAGCTGTGCACAAACAGGAGTATAATATTTATATTAATAGTAATGCACTTCAGTCAAGTGGCTTTCCTGGGGGCAGGCAGGGCCATCTTGATGCAGTAAAGGCTATAATCAGAGTTTGACCTTTTAAGCCTTAGGTGCAGCACAACAGTCTGAACTGGATAAAAGACAAATCAGTGTGGAGAGCACTGACCACTGTCATACACTTACTGTTGTAGTCTGATTTATGAATTGAAAACCTTATTTTGTAAATTACAGCACACTTGTAATAACAGAAACAGTCCATAATACTTTTTAAAGCACTTTTTATATAAAAACAGAGTTCATGTTTGTCTGACTGATTTTATTAACTGATATTAACTGATGAAAATGCAGCCATTTGCAATAATATAGGAAATGGTAGATGTGATACATTGAAATACATCGAGATGCATTGTTGTGCATTTGAATCGTTGACTGCTGAATCGTGAGGCTGGTGAAGGTGCACTAGTGAGCACACAGTCATCACAGTCATGTCAGACAGGCAGCACCTCCCAGCTCCTGTTCCAGTTGTACGGTTTTTTCTTTGCTTGTGTGGAGCTGAGTGCTGATGAACTAATCTACCAGTTCCTCAGGTAATTAGCCTAATGACAAAAACAAATATAGTGAATTTATGTCTTGCTAGCAAACGGACAGAGGGTAAAACAAACACCAACTAAATGTGTATTTTTTGACGATTTCTTTCCATCAGAGTGAAAGAAGATGACATGGAAGCAAAATTAATTAGGTACACGAAAAAACAATGTTTTTGCCTGTAGTGTCCTGCCTTAGACTGCATCATTTTGATTGTAGGCTCCTCATCGAATCACTATTCATTCTACTACTCTTGAGTATCTAACAATGATGTGAGTGTATTAAAATAAATTGTTAAGGTAGTCAGAGATGTGATACTATATTTAACTTTTTCTCACTTTAGCCCCTGCTCCCCAAAATGTGTGTGCACGTCCCTGCACAGGACCGTGCTGTGTTATGTAAAGCTTTTCATGGGATTAACTTAAAAAAAATATTTTAAACAGATTTTTAAAGTGCCTATAAACCAAAGTCAAATTTAAATCTATGTATGAAGAGCATGTGGTAAATCATGCATTCCCTGTAAATAGGACATTAAAATATGAAGGTATATGATACAATATTGTTCTGAGTCCTCTGAGTCCTCTTCCGTGAGGCAGCTCAGTTGCTGCCTTTTTAACCGTGTGGATCAATCAGCTAAACAGCTCTCACTTGTGCTGATTGATCCTCTGTGGTGAAGGTGAAGGTGCTCTCCCAGCCCCCTCACCTCCACAATTGCACATTAAGGGGCTGTATCATTGTCAACCAACCGATGATTGTGTCAACACTTAGTTGCACAAATAGATCGGATGTATAAATGTTGCAACGGCCCATTGGCCTGTGTGCAGTTGCAGAGACGCCTTCTTCTACTACAGTTGCATTTCATGATCTTATTTTCCTCTGTGGTGAAAACAAGAAGATGGGAACCTGTTTGATTTTACTGGGTCTGCTCTCTATCTGCAGCCTCTGCTTTAGTCAAAGTAACACATACACTACTTGACGAGATTGTGGCCACAGTTTTAATAGGCTTTTTTACCACATATCATATTTAGTCAAATCTGTTTAATCTGTGTTTACGTGTACATTTAATTGTGTTTATGTTTGTTTTTCCCATTTCTTCAGAATGCGCTCAACAGTTCATCGAGAATGTGGATTTCCCGGGATCAGACCCCATCGGAAATCTGATCGACCCCTGAAGTGCCCCTCTCCTGTCAGTAATTCTCTTGGTACTCTGGCTTCCTCCCACAGTCCTAAAAACATACAGATTGGGGTTAGATAAAATTGTCCATAGGTGTGAATGTGATGCTGGCATCAGCTCCAGCTAACCCCATCCAACCCTCAGCTGTATAGATAATGGATGCATGCTTCTCTCTGCAGCAACTTCTACTGCTACCTCAAGTCCAATCCCTCTCTCAAGCCCAACGTCCAGACTCCACTACAGGGTGTCACTTCGGGCTTTTCTCTCAAAAACTGCACCTCAGAGCTGCGTAAGCTCACAAACATTTTACATCATTCTATAAAACAGTTTATATATTTGTGATGTATGGGCATGCTCTCCTTAACTCTCTTTGTCTTCTCACCTGGGCAGAACAACCTGATCGGTCTCAGCTGTACCAGAACATGGACTTCCTGGGGCCAAACTACAAATCGTTGTTCACGTCCAGTGATGAAGAGTGTCAGAGGGTCTGCACGCAGGACCCTCATTGTCGGTTTTTTACTTTTGTAAATGACGTCTTCACACCAGGGATCATAAGGTATAACTGGGTAACGTTATGTTTCATTCCTTGGTTGAGTTAAACCTCAGTGTATGGATGTAGAGGGAGGACACTAACCTTTTTGGGCATGTGTGAGTGAGGGTTATGATATGCTACATATCCTTTGGTCTCCTTCTAATTGAGTCATATCAGCTTTACCCGTCCCTGCTACAATGTCCAGAGCAAACAACGTTTAATGAAGCAAAATCCTTTCTCAGTATGTATTGGTCACTCGTAATGGTCACAAGTAGTCTTTGCTTTTTGGTGCTTGACGTGAATAACAATTTATCACATGACCTCATCCATTATTTTGCGTCTCAGTCACGTCAGGTAGATTTTCTTTGGCAATGGTGGTGAAGACAAAAACTCCCATGATCCTATGCTGCTTCACGGAGTCATCAAACAAGATCTTTTGTTTTTGTTTTGATTGAGAGACCCCTAGTGGCCGAAGTTACATGTTGTCCGTTTAAAGAAGCAGACTCTTAGGCCCAATCCCATTTCGCCCCTTAGCCCTTCCCCTTCCTGTTGGGCATTCACGTGTAGGGGTATGCTGTCCCAATACCTGTTGGGGCTAAGGGGTAGGGCTAAGGGGTAGGGCTTTATAGCCATCGAAACAGAGATTTTTCAGACCCTCTCTTCGAACCTAGGGGTACCCAGAAGGCCTTGTGAATCACGGGCAAGCTTGGAGAGAAACCCACAAATGTAGTATTTTCTCCATTAATAAGGACCTTTGTTGTTGTTTTGATTGAGAGACCCCTATGGGCAGAGGTAACATGTTCTCTGTTTAAAGCAGCAGTCTCTTAGTCCCTTGCTTGTCAACCATGAAAACATCTGGATCCTACATTTCCCATCATTCAACCTCAATAACATCACTTGTTTAAATCGTTCAAAATAAACCCTCAATTTATAGAGGTGAAAATAGGGTTAGAGCAACAGACATTGTGCGACTTCACAGACTGAGTAGTTTCCCTTGTGATGAGTGACTTCATTGAATCCACCCAATGAGAAGGGAGGATCTCTGGCGTCAGGAGGGTTGAGTGACATCGCAGGTTCTAACATTAAATGATGGTGTTGTTTCTTTGTTCTTTCCCAGATACAAATGTCACCTTAAACACAGCTGGTCGGTACCGAGGACTCCTGTTATAGAGAGAGAAGTTGGAGCAGTATCTGGATTCTCCCACAAACTGCAAATACCTCAATACTTTGAACCAGGTATGCACAGGTGGAAGCACAACACACTGCGGGAGGTCTTTTACAATATGTTTTCTTGTTATATTACCTGTGTGTTTTACAGTTTGCCAGGGTGAGCTTCTCTTAAACACTGACATCCCAGGACACGACATTGACAAGCTGCCCGCCGCCTCTGCTGAACACTGTCGGGCTCTGTGCACTGATAAACCACGCTGTACATATTTCTCTTATATGAGTTAGTGTGAAACAAGAACTTCAATAAACTTTAACTTCTCATGTGGCAAACAGAAAAACCTTCAACATTAGAAAGTGTAAAGTAACTGTATATGTTGTGTGTATATATATCACCTTATTTGTTGTTCCTGGGACAGTTTCTTGACGGTCCTATAGTGGGTTGAACATATGTTTCTGCAAATTCAGCTAAATATGTTAATCTGCTTGACTTTCTCTAAACTCAGACATATTTCTATTGATTATTTTTTTATGCAGTGATAACTTCCAATGTTAATTGAAGGGAAATCCATCTTTAATGGGGACCAGAGCCAAAGTGGGAGTCACATCTGGGATACCGGTGCACTTCTGCCAGATGGATGACAGTATGTATCACAAAACACTGAGACTGGACACAGTGTTTGTTGACCATCACAAACCACACACACTGGCTCTGAACTGTTTTACACACACGTCTATGAAGAAATGTATCATTAACCCAATATAAATCCAACAAATATCAATGATGAACTGAATCTCTGACGTTTTGCAACATGTGTAGATAGGTGACACTTACATCTGGTTATTATGTAATACTTGTTAGAGTTGTACGTCTGTGCTTTGGCCAGCAGGGGGAGTCTGACCCTGTCCCTCTCTGCTGACAGGTTGGCTTCTAGTGTCTCATGAAAGAGTCAGTTTCCAAGGTTCTGACCTTCGCTTTGAGTCGATGGATGATCCAGACACGTGTCAGAGGACCTGTAGTACAGATCCTCTTTGCCAGTTCTACACCTACTTCAATGAATCCTACTCCAACTCTGCTTTCAGGTACAGTGTTCATTCATGTCAACACAATCATGAACCAGGAATTCAGTTCACACTTAGAAATCATGTAACATTTACCTTGCTATAAGGAAGGACCAGGCCCAAACAATATGTGATTGAAAGGTTTGAATGGAAATTGATAAATTGGATGTTGAGGAAATAATGAATGGACATTGAGGGAAGGGGTTGAGGTGAAGATAAGAGATGAGGGAGGAAGGAAAGAGAGGATGAAGGGATGAGGGAAGGAAGATGAAGGGATGTGTGTAAGGATGGATGAAGGGAAGAGAAGAAAAACATAGCATGATGGGTTGATCAAGTATATTTAGTTTTGACAGGTGATTGCAGGTGTGGTTGAGGTTTGGCCCTGCTCCTAAGTAGACTTGTTAACTTCCTATCAGATCAACTATCTAGTGTTGTCTACATGGTGTTTAATCTTGTTCGTTGATTTTGTGTCCCAGGCGCTGTTGTTATCTCAAGCGTGTCATCACAGCACCTGCTCCTCCCACAGTTAATAAATTGAATAATGTCGTGTCCGGATTCTGAAGAACTGTGTGTAGAGACACACACACACACACACACACACACACACACACACACACACACACACACACACACACACACACACACACACACACACACACACACACACACACACACACACACACACACACACACACACACACACTTTCCTTATCCTCATTCAGGCTGCAACATCACATCTGACTTCACACCCACACTTCATGCCTCTCACTGGACTGTTGATTCGTCCTCACATGATCAGTTGTTTGCCATTTAAAACACAGATGATTGTTTTTGTGTTGTAACATGAAAAATAAATGAAATAAGTTTTCATCCTGCTTCATTTGTTTGAAAGTCAGTATTCACAGAGTTCTACTTCGTATTGCAGAGAGATAAAGTATCAGTGAGATGAGCAATGGTATTAAAATGTGTCTTTGCAACAAGATATTCTAATACAACCATTCAATGATATTATAAGATACCTAACATTTCTGCTTGTATTAATTATTCATGATAAATGTTGCAAATGCCTGACAGTTTCGCTTTTTGGACATTTTTATTAATATTTTTGTATCTTCTGGCACAAGGCTATGAAACCTATCATTGTTAGCATCCGTGACTCCTAACCCCAGAAGAAAAATAACTCTGTTAGCTATATTCCCTCTAGAACACTGAGATCATCTGCAGCAAGTCTATTAGAGGTTCCCAACAACAGCTGAAAGAAAATTGGAGACGCAGCTTTTGTAAATTATCCTCCCAAGTTGTGGAATAGACGACTGATAGACATCAGAGAAGCAAGTTCAGTAAAAGTCTTTAAAAAAAAGTATTTTAAATGTAATTTGACCATGTTCTTATGTTTCCTAAAAACATAGCTCGTGATTCATTCATACATCTCTGTGTGTGCAAGTCTGCAGGATATGATCTTTTATCTGACACCTATTCAATGACATTCAATTTTCAAATTCTATTCAGAGGTTGAAGAGAACAAAATGCAATCAGTTTGATCTTTGGATCCACTGGTTTTAGGTTAAATATTTCTGTGTCCCTGCATTTTGTCCTTTTGTTTCGTGCTTTAGTTGTTTCCTCGTCCTTTTCCTCACTCTCTCTCTCCTCTCAGGTGAGTGTGATGAGTGTGATATGTGGAGGGGTATTTAAGGAAAGCTGGAGAGTCTCTCTGTCATATGAGTGGCAGCAGCAATTGTGAAATGTTTAGTGTGTTTCCTTTTTGAGTTGGGGGGGTCTGATAGTCTTCTTTTCGGTTTTTGAAGGGGGTCAGTAGGGATCCTCAAAGTATGAAAACAGTCACTCCGGACTTTTTCACTCGATTAATACATTGAAATGCATCAAGATGCATTGTTGTGCATTTGAATCGTTGACTGCTGAATCGTGAGCACACAGTCATCACAGTCATGTCAGACAGGCAGCACCTCCCAGCTCCTGTTCCAGTTGTGCTGTTTTTTCTCTCATTTTTGCTTGTGTGGAGCTGAGTGCTGATGAACTAATCTACCAGTTCCTCAGGTTTACAGCTAATTAGCCTAAAGACAAAAAACATATATAGTGAACTTGTGTCTTGCTAGCAAATGGACAGAGGGTAAAACAAACACCATCTAAATGGTGTTATTTGACGTTTTCTTTCCATTAGAGTGAAAGAAGATGACATGGAAGCAAAATTAATTAAGTACAAGAAAAAACAATGTTTTTGTCTGTAGTGTCCTGCCTTAGACTGCATCATTTTGATTGTAGGCTCCTCATCTAATCACTATTCATTATCCTACTGTTGAGTATTTAACAATGATGTGAGTGTGAGGGTATAAAAATAAATTGTTAGGCTAGTCAGAGATGTGATACTATATTTAACTTTTTCTCACTTTAGCCCCTGCTCCCCAAAATGTGTGTGCACGTCCCTGCACAGGACCGTGCTGTGTTATGTAAAGCTTTTCATGGGATTAACTTAAAAATTGATTTGACACAGATTTTTAAAGTGCCTTTAAACCAAAGTCAAATTTAAATCTATGTATGAAGAGCATGTGGTAAATCATGCTTTCCCTGTAAATAGGACATTAAAATATGAAGGTATATGATACAATATTGTTCTGAGTCCTCTGAGTCCTCTTCCGTGAGGCAGCTCAGTTGCTGCCTTTTTTAACCGTGTGGATCAATCAGCTAACAGCTCTCACTTGTGCTGATTGATCCTCTGTGGTGAAGGTGCTCTCCCAGCCCCCTCACCTCCACAATTGCACATTTAGGGGCTGTATCATTGTCAACCAACCAATGATTGTGTCAATACTTAGTTGTACAAATAGATCGGATGTATAAATGTTGCAACGGCCCATTGGCCTGTGTGCAGTTGCAGAGACACCTCCTTTTGCTGCAGTTGTTTTTCAGTGATCTTATTTTCCTTTGTGGCGAAAACAAGAAGATGGGAACCTGTTTGATTTTACTGGGTCTGCTCTCTATCTGCAGCCTCTGCTTTAGTAAAGGTAACTCATACACTACTTGACGAGACTGTGGCCACAGTTTGAATAGCATTTTTTACCACGTATCATATGTAGTCAAATCTGTGTTTATGTGTACATGTAATTGTGTTTGTTTGTTTTTCCCATTTCTTCAGAATGCGCTCAAGAGTTAATCGAGAATGTGGATTTCCCGGGATCAGATATAACATTTCTCTACTCTCCGGATGCAAGGCACTGTCAGCAGCTGTGCACCGAGCACCCCTCCTGTCTCTTCTTTACCTTTGTTCGACATGACTGGACCAGAGATAACAGGTATCTAACACTGACGCATCACATAACTCATGATACAATCCATTGAAGCCCTGTAACGTTTTAAAGATGAATACAGCCAAAGCAGGATCAAGGGGTGCAGCCAGGGGGGCACTGACCCCGGCTGAAATCTGATCGACCCCTGAAGTGCCCCTCTCCTGTCAGTAATTCTCTTGGTACACTGGCTTCCTCCCACAGTCCTAAAAACATACAGATTGGGGTTAGATTAAATTGTCCATAGGTGTGAATGTGATGCTGGCATCAGCTCCAGCTAACCCCATCCAACCCTCAACGTTATAGATAATGGATGCATGCTTCTCTCTGCAGGAACTTCTACTGCTACCTCAAGTCCACTCCCTCTCTAAAGCCCAACGTCCGGACTCCACTACAGGGTGTCACTTCGGGCTTTTCTCTCAAAAACTGCCACTCAGAGCTGCGTAAGCTCACAAACATTTTACATCATTCTATAAAACAGTTTATATATTTGTGATGTATGGGCACGCTCTCCTTAACTCTCTTTGTCTTCTCACCTGGGCAGAACCACCTTGTCAGTCTCAGCTGTACCAGAACGTGGACTTCCCGTGGGCAGACTACAAAACGTTGTTCACGTCCAGTGCTGAAGAGTGTCAGAGGGTCTGCACACAGGACCCTCACTGTCGGTTTTTTGCTTTTCTAAATGGCGTCTTCAAAACAGAGACCGTAAGGTATAACTGGGTAACGTAATGTTTCATTCAATTTAAATGTTCCTACTTTAAACAGGTGGCTGATCTGGAGGCAGACTTTATGTCAGTGGTTGAGATATCCTCAGTGATGTTAGAGCGACACAATGTGGTCTTTTCTTACACTTGGGTTAGGGTTAGAGCAACAGACATTGTGCGACTTCACAGGCTGAGTGGTTTTCCCTGTGATGAGTGAATTGAGTGAATCCATCCATTGAGAAGGGAGGATCTCTGGCGTCAGAACATCGCAGGTTCTAACATTAAATGATGGTGTTGTTTCTTTGTTCTTTCCAAGATACAAATGTTACCTTAAACACAGCTGGTCGGTACCGAGGACTCCTGTTATAAAGAGAGAGGTTGGGGCAGTATCTGGATTCTCCCACAAACTGCAAATAACTCCATACTTTAAACCAGGTATGCACAAATGGAAGCACAACATCCTGCGGGAGATCTTTTACAATATGTTTTTTTGTTATATTACCTGTGTGTTTTACAGTTTGCCAGGGAAAGCTTCTCTTAAACACTGACATCCCAGGACACGACATTGACAAGCTGCCCGCCGCCTCTGCTGAACACTGTCAGGCTCTGTGCACTGATAATCCACGCTGTACATATTTCTCTTATATCAGGTAGTGTGAAACAAGCACTTAAATAAACTTTAACTTCTCATGTGGCAAACAAAAAAACCTTGAACATTAGAAAGTGTAGAGTAACTATATATACTGTACACCTTATTTGTTGTTCCTGGGACAGTATCTTGACAATCCTATAGGGGGTTGAACATATGGTTCTGCAAATTCAGCTAAATATGTTAATCTGCTTGGTTTTCTCGAAACTCTCTAAACTTATTTTTTATGCAGTGATAACTTCCAATGTTACTTGAAGGGAAATCCATCTGTAATGGTGACCAGAACCAAAGTGGGAATCACATCTGGGATACCGGTGCACTTCTGCCAGATGGATGACAGTATGTATAACAAAACACTGAGACTGGACACAGTGTTTGTTGACCTTCACAAACCACACACACTGACTCCGAACTGTTTTACAGACACGTTTATGAAGAAATGTATCATTCACCCATTATAAATCCAACAAATATCAAAGATGAACTGAGTCTCTGACGTTTTGCAACATCTGTAGATAGGTGACACTTACATCTGGTTATTATGTAATACTTGTTAGAGTAGTATGTCTGTGCTTTGGCCAGCAGGGGGAGTCTGACCCTGTCCCTCTCTGCTGACAGGTTGGCTTCAAGTGTCTCATGAAGGAGTCAGTTTCCAAGGTTCTGACCTTCGCTTTGAGTTGATGCATGATCCAGACACGTGTCAGAAGACCTGTAGTACAGATCCTCTTTGCCAGTTCTACACCTACTTCAAGGAATGCTACTCCAACTCTGCTTTCAGGTACAGTGTTCATTCATGTCAACAAAATCATGAACCAGGAATTCAGTTCACACTTAGAAATCATGTAACATTTACCTTGCTATAAGGAAGGACCAGGCCCAAACAATATGTGATTGAAAGGTTTGAATGGAAATTGATAAATTGGATGTTGAGGAAATAATGAATGGACATTGAGGGAAGGGGTTGAGGTGAAGATAAGAGATGAGGGAGGAAGGAAAGAGAGGATGAAGGGATGAGGGAAGGAAGATGAAGGGATGTGTGTAAGGATGGATGAAGGGATGGAAAGAAAAACAGAGCATGATGGGTTGATCAGGTATATTTAGTCTTGACAGGTGATTGCAGGTGTGGTTGAGGTTTGGCCCTGCTCCTAAGTAGACTTGTTAACTTCCTAACAGATCAACTATCTAGTGTTGTCTACATGGTGTTTAATCTTGTTTTTTGATTTTGTGTCCCAGGGGCCGCTGTTATCTCAAACGTGTCATCACAGCACCTGCTCCTATCAAAGTTATTAAATTGAATAATATCGTGTCCGGATTCTCCCTGAAGAACTGTGTGTAGAGACACACACACACACACACACACACACACACACTTTCCTTATCCTCATTCAGGCCAGAACGCCACTTCACACCCAGACACACACCTCTCTGGACTGTTGGTTGGTCCTCACATGATCAGTTGTTTGCCATTTAAAACACAGATGATTGTTTTTGTGTTGTAACTTGAAAAATAAAACTGACAATGAAATAAGTTTTCATCCTGCTTCATTTATTTGAAAGTCAGTATTCACAGAGCTCTACTTCTTATTGGAGATAGATAAAGTATCAGTGAGATGAGCAATGATATTAAAATGTGTCTGTGTAACAACATATTCTAATACAACCATTCAATGATATTGTAAGATACCTAACATTTCTGCATTTAGTTATTAGCTCTAATAAATGTTGCAAATGCCTGACAAATTTTCGCTTTGCGGAAATTTGTATTAATATTTTTGTATCTTCTGGCACAAGGCTATGAAACCTATCATTGTTAGCATCTTTGACTCCTAACCCTGGAAGATATAATAAAAATAACTCTGTTAGCTATATTCCCTCTAGAACACTGAGATCATCTGCAGCAAGTCTATTAGAGGTTCCCAACAACAGCCGAAAGAAAATTGGAGAGGCAGCTTTTGTAAATTATCCTCCCAAGTTGTGGAACAGACTACTGATAGACATCAGAGAAGCAAGTTCAGTAAAAGTCTTCAAAAAAAAGTATTTTAAATGTAATTTGACCATGTTCTTATGTTTCCTAAAAACATATATTTCGTGATTCATTCATGCATCTCTGTGTGTGCATGTCTGCAGGATATGATCTTCTCTCTGACACCTATTCAATGACATTCAATTTTCAAATTCTATTCAGAGGTTGAAGAGAACAAAATGCAATCAGTTTGATCTTTGGATCCACTGTTTTTAGGTTAAATAATTCGGTGTCCCTGCATTTTGTCCTTTTGTTACGTGCTTTAGTTGTTTCCTCCTCCTTTTCCTCACTCTCTCTCTCTCCTCTCAGCTGAGTGTGATTATGTGGAGGGGTATTTAAGGAAAGCTGGAGAGTCTCTCTGCCATCTGAGTGGCAGCAGCACTCATGGAAGTGTTTATTGTGTGTTCCTTTTGAGTTGAGTTGGGGGGGGGGTCTGATAGTCTTGTTTTTGTTTCATTCATATATTGTTGCTGAGGTAGATGAGGAAGTATCTGGATCTGACGGCCCATTGCGTGGTTGGTCCAGACTGTCCAATTTTTCTGTTCTTTTTCGGCCAGGCCTCCACGCTCCCACAGATTAAATTAACTTTAACATTGGTTTCTTCTTTGTTTTGTTAATACGCTCGTTTCAATGACTGTCATTAACACAAATCAACAACAAGAAGCCTTGAAAACAGCCCAAACCATGGGATTTATTAACACCAAACTACACAATAAACAGACCGTGCAAAACCAGCAGACCACATGCTGGAAGCCACCTCTTCTGATTTGGGAGGAGCAGCCACACCCTGCATGGACTCACCAGCTGACAACAATCCCAACCCAACCAACTCAGAGGAGCTGGGTTTGGTTTCAGCCGTCCCGATGGTGACAGAGTGTCTGACGGATTGGTTACAAAGTATCCTCAGGTGTCTTTGGCTTGTGCTGTGACCCAGGCCATGTTTAAGCATTGTGCTTTGAGTAATCATATTATGATTTTGTACAGTTTTATGGATACAGAGGAGTTAGATGTGCCTACTTCTCCTCAGTTTGTCAACCTGTTGTCTGCTGTGGTAGAGGGTAGTGCGGTGGTTGAAGTTGAAGCCCTGGTAGAACACATCTATGGCACAAGAGCAGCTGGCAGACACTGTGGCATCCAGCACCGCAGCTTTCAGCCCAGTTATTGCCTTTGTTGAGCTGTCAGGTCAAAGTTATGGAAATTAAAGGGTTAATTTAGCTTGACCCCATTTTAGCTCACTTGCATGTTGTCACATAGGTCGGTGTTTGCTGACGTGCCTTCACGCACAAACATCATACAGAATGATATAGATGTAGGTGAGATGGCACGTGCACACATCAAAGGGGGCTTGAGCCCCTGCCCTTTTTTTTCATTCTCCCTTTTTTGGGGGTGCTTTTTTTTAATAAATGAAAATTATACTGCTGTGCACTGCTTCTCTGTCAAACAAATATATTGATTGAATTAACAATCAATATCAGTTCGGGAGATTGTCCCTGCCCTCCCTCCCTCCACGTCTCCTGCACAGTGCTGAGCACTAGAGCTGCGGACATTTCTTGATTCTTAGATGCATCGCGACGTGGACAACTTTTCATCGATACAAAGACAGAACATAATCGATTCATGTTGTTTTTAGCGATGTCCCACCACTGAATAATTAGAACATCACTTCTTCCGGACCAGGACAGACGCACATTAAAGGTCCGGTCCTCCTGAGTCTTTGTCGGAGTCTGCTTCCTCCTCACTCTTCCTCTTACCTGAGCTCACTTTACACTTTAACAATAAACACCATCACTGATCACAAGTTATTGGGACACGTACAGGACTGACGTTTACTTTGTGTTTGTTTGATTCGCTCTAGAGTTTATGAGACACATGTTTAAACCTGCTACACAACACGAGATTTACCATGACGCACAAAGACAGGACATCAGGGTTAAGATGCAACGTGGTGTTTTAACTTCATTGTTGCAGAAGAAGCAACGCATCGCTTATCCAGGAGCATAAATATGACTTCAGCAGCTTTTTATAAAGATCAGTTCTAAATGTGATGATTAGAAAACATCAGAGGAGCAGAGTCACTTGTTGACCTGTGGAACAGGGACCTGCACAGACATTTTTGGGGGCAGGGGCTAAAGTGAGAAAAAGGGCACTTCTCATAATTATTTATATAAAAAAAAAAATTCTAAAACCAAAAGTTAAATATAGTATCACATCTCTGACTAACTTAACAATTTATTTTAATACACTCACATAATTGTTAAATACTCAACAGTAGTAGAATGAATAGTGATTAGATGAGGAGCCTACAATCAAAATGATTAAGGCAGGACACTGCAGGCAAAAACATTGTTTTTTGTTTACTTAATTAATTTTCCTTCCATGTCATCTTCTTTCGCTCTAATGGAAAGAAAACATGACAAAATACACATTTAGTTGGTGTTTGTTTTACACTCGGTCTGTTTGTTAACAAGACATAAGTTCACTATATATGTTTTTTGTCTTTAGGCTAATTAGCTGTAAACCTGAGGAACTGGTAGATTAGTTCATCAGCACTCAGCTCCACATAAGCAAAGAAAAAACAGTCCAACTGGAACAGGAGCTGGGAGGTGCTGCCTGTCTGACATGACTGTGATGACTGTGTGCTCACTAGTGGACCTTCACCAGCCTCACGATTCAGCAGTCAACGATTCAAATGCATCTCGATGCATTTCAATGTATCACATCTACAATTTCCTATATTACTGCACATGTAATTAAAAACTTAAATTTAATACTGAGCATCCAAGCTTTTCAATTTCAAATGTCATTGGTTCACCTGCATTAGCATAGATGTTAATTGGATATTATAGGTTTGTCACTTTCGTGACTGCAAACGATAGCATTTGTTTATTTAAGATCTTGACAATCTTATTACAATGACATCCCCGGCAAAACTGTCTTGTCTGTTTACATCGACGACTACTGATGACATGTTGGGTTTTTGCGACGACTAATTATGATGTAACAGCTTCTTGAAGTGCTGTCCCAATTCTTGGGGCTAAGATTTCAACCACTACCCCTTGTGACTCCGTTTCAAGGGGCAAGATAACCCTAGAAAACAAGGGGTAGTGGTAGGGCCAAGGGGCGAATGGGATTGGGCCTTAGTCCCTTGTATTGGTCAACCATGAAAACATCTGGATCCTACATTTCCCATCATTCAACCCCAATTACATCACTTGTTTACATCTTTCAAATTCAAAACCCTCACTTTATAAAGCAGGTTTTCTGTTCTTGTCCAGAAAAAGCACAAGCTGAGATAACCTCAGTGACGTTAAAGCGACAGAATGTGTTCTTTTCTTACACTTGGGTTAGGGTTAGAGCAACAGACATTGTGCGACTTCACAGACTGAGTAGTTTCCCTCGTGATGAGTGACTTCAGTGAATCCATCCATTGAGAAAGGAGGAGGATCTCTGGCGTCAGGAGGGTTGAGTGACGTCGCAGGTTCTAACATTAAATTATTACATCTTTGTTCTTTCCCAGATACAAATGTCACCTTAAACACAGCTGGTCGGTACCGAGGACTCCTGTTATAAAGAGAGAGGTTGGAGCAGTATCTGGATTCTCCCACAAACTGCAAATAACTCCATACCAGGTTTGGGCTGATAAACCACACTGTACATATTTCTCTTATACCAGGTAGTGTGAAAAAAGCACTTAAATAAACTTTAACTTCAAATTCAGCTAAATATGTTAATCTGCTTGGTTTTCTCTAAACTCAGACATATTTCTATTGATTATTTTTGCAGTGATAACTTCCGATGTAACTTGAATGGAAATCGATCTGAATTGTGTTTTTACAGGGAAGCTGTGAACAAACAGGAGTATCATATTAATTTATTCAAAAAAAGCAACCCAGAAAAAGGGTAATTTCACTGGAGGAAGCCCCCTTTGATGTCTGTGTGCACGTGCCAGCTGCGGGGGAATGCGCCTCAGTCCAGTGGCGCTGCTAAGGGGGGGCCAGGCGGTGCCAACCTTGATGAAGTAAAGGCTATAATCAGAGTTTCACCTTTTAAGCCTTAGGTGCAGCACAACAGTCTAAACTGAATAAAAGACAAATCAACACTTACTGTTGTAGTCTGATTTATGAATTGAAAACCTTATTTTGTAAATTACAGAACACCTTTAATAACAGAAACAGTCTTTTTAAAGCACTTTCTAAATAAAAACAGAGTTCATGTTTGTCTGACTGATTTTATTAACTGATATTAACTGATGAAAATGCAGCCATGTGCAGTAATATAGGAAATTGTAGATGTGATACATTGAAATGCATCGAGATGCATTGTTGTGCATTCAAATCGTTGACTGCTGAATCGTGAGGCTGGTGAAGGTGCACTAGTGAGCACACAGTCATCACAGTCATGTCAGACAGGCAGCACCAGTAGTGCTGTTTTTTCTTTGGTTGTGTGGAGCTGAGTGCTGATGAACTAATCTACCAGTTCCTCAGCTAATTAGCCTAAAGACAAAATCATATATAATGAACTTGTGTCTTACTAGCAAACAGACAGAGGGTAAAACAAACACCAACTAAATGTGTATTTTGTCACGTTTTCTCACTTTAGCCCCTGCTCCCCAAAATGTGTGTGCACGTCCCTGCACAGGACCGTGCTGTGTTATGTAAAGCTTTTCATGGGATTAACTTAAAAATTGATTTGACACAGATTTTTAAAGTGCCTTTAAACCAAAGTCAAATTTAAATCAATGTATGAAGAGCATGTGGTAAATCATGCATTCCCTGTAAATAGGACATTAAAATATGAAGGTATATGATACACTATTGTGCATGAGTTTTTTATTTCAGTTTTTCTTGGTTATTGCACATTAAGGGGCTGTATCATTGTCAACCAACCAATGATTGTGTCAACACTAAGTTGTACAAATAGATCGGATGTATAAATGTTGCAACGGCCCCTTGGCCTGTGTGCAGTTGCAGAGACGCCTCCTTCTACTGCAGTTGCTTTTCAGTGATCTTATTTTCCTCTGTGGTGAAAACAAGAAGATGTGAACCTGTTTGATTTTATTGGGTCTGCTCTCTTTCTGCAGCCTCTGCTTTAGTCAAGGTAACACATACACTACTTGACGAGACTGTGGCCACAGTTTTAATAGCCTTTTTTTTTACCACATATGTAGTCAAATCTGTTTAATCTGTGTTTATGTGTACATTTAATTGTGTTTGTTTGTTTTTCCCATTTCTTCATAATACGCTCAAGAGTTAATCGAGAATGTGGATTTCTCGGGATCAGATATAACATTTCTCTACTCTCCGGATCCAAGGCACTGTCAGCAGCTGTGACATATTTCTATTGACTATTTTTTTTATGCAGTGATAACTTCCAATGTAACTTGAAGGGAAATCCATCTGTATTGGTGACCAGAGCCAAAGTGGGAGTCACATCTGGGATACCGGTGCACTTCTGCCAGATGGATAACAGTATGTATAACAAAACAGTGAGACTGGACACTGTTTGTTGACCATCACAAACCACACACACTGGCTCCGAACTGTTTTATACACACGTTTATGAAGAAATGAATCATTCACCCATTATAAATCCAACAAATATCAATGATGAACTGAGTCTGTGACGTTTTGCAACATGTGTAGATAGGTGACACTTACATCTCGTTATTATGTAATACTTGTTAGAGTAGTATGTCTGTGCTTTGGCCAGCAGGGGGAGTCTGACCCTGTCCCTCTCTGCTGACAAGTTGGCTTCAAGTGTCTCATGAAGGAGTCAGTTTCCAAGGTTCTGACCTTCGCTTTGAGTCGATGGAGGATCCAGACACGTGTCAGAGGACCTGTACTATAGATCCTCTTTGCCAGTTCTACACCTACTTCAATGAATCCTACTCCAACTCTGATTTCAGGTACAGTGTTCATTCATGTCAACAAAATCATGAACCAGGAATTCAGTTCACACTGAGAAATCATGTAACATTTACCTTGAACCTCACTAGGAAGGACCAGGCCCAAACAATATGTGATTGAAAGGTTTGAATGGAAATTGATAAATTGGATGTTGAGGAAAAATGAATGGACATTGATCGAAGGGGTTGAAGTGAAGATGGGAGATGAGGGAGGAAGGAAAGAGAGGATGAAGGGATGAGGGAAGGGAAGAAAAACAGAGCATGATGGGTTGATCAGGTAAATTTAGTCTTGACAGGTGATCGCAGATACACACACACACACACACACACACACACACACACACACACACACACACACACACACACACACACACACACACACACACACACACACACACACACACATATGGCAGGGATGAGGGAAGGAAGATGAAGGGAAGGGAAGATAAACAGAGCATGATGGGTTGATCAAGTATATTTAGTTTTGACAGGTGATTGCAGGTGTGGTTGAGGTGTGGCCCTGCTCCTAAGCTCCTAAGTAGACTTGTTAACTTCCTATCAGATCAACTATCTAGTGTTGTCTACATGGTGTTTAATCTTGTTCGTTGATTTTGTGTCCCATGCGCTGTTGTTATCTCAAGCGTGTCATCACAGCACCTGCTCCTCCCACAGTTAATAAATTGAATAATGTCGTGTCCGGATTCTGAAGAACTGTGTGTAGAGACACACACACACACACACACACACACACACACACACACACACACACACACACACACACACACACACACACACACACACACACACACACACACACACACACACACACACACACACACACACACACACACACACACACACACATTCCTTATCCTCATTCAGGCTGCAACATCACATCTGACTTCACACCCACACTTCATGCCTCTCTCTGGACTGTTGGTTCGTCCTCACATGATCAGTTGTTTGCCATTTAAAACACAGATGATTGTTTTTGTGTTGTAACTTGAAAAATAAATGAAATAAGTTTTCATCCTGCTTCATTTGTTTGAAAGTCAGTATTCACAGAGCTCTACTTCTTATTGCAGAGAGATAAAGTATCAGTGAGATGAGCAATGGTATTAAAATGTGTCTCTGCAACAAGATATTCTAATACAACCATTCAATGATATTATAAGATACCTAACATTTCTGCTTGTATTAATTATTCATGATAAATGTTGCAAATGCCTGACAGTTTTGCTATTAATATTTCTGTATCTTCTGGCACAAGGCTATGAAACCTATCATTGTTAGCATCTGTGACTCCTAACCCTAGAAGACATAAGAAAAATAACTCTGTTAGCTATATTCCCTCTAGAACACTGAGATCATCTGCAGCAAGTCTATTCGAGGTTCCCAACAACAGCTGAAAGAAAATTGGAGACGCAGCTTTTGTAAATTATCCTCCCAAGTTGTGGAATAGACTACTGATAGACATCAGAGAAGCAAGTTCAGTAAAAGTCTTTAAAAAAAAGTATTTTAAATGTAATTTGACCATGTTCTTATGTTTCCTAAAAACATATATATTTCGTGATTCATTCATGCATCTCTGTGTGTGCATGTCTGCAGGATATGACATTTTATCTGACACCTATTCAATGACATTCAATTTTCAAATTCTAATCAGAGGTTGAAGAGAACAAAATGCAATCAGTTTGATCTTTGGATCCACTGGTTTTAGGTTCAATAATTCGGTGTCCCTGCATTTTGTCCTTTTGTTTCGTGCTTTAGTTGTTTCCTCCTCCTTTTCCTCACTCTCTCTCTCCTCTCAGCTGAGTGTGATGAGTGTGATATGTGGAGGGGTATTTAAGGAAAGCTGGAGAGTCTCTCTGCCATCTGAGTGGCAGCAGCTATTGTGAAATGTTTAGTGTGTCTTCTTTTGAGTTGTGGGGGTCTGATAGTCTTCTTTTCGGTTTTTGAAGGGGGTCAGTAGGGACCCTCAAAGTATGAAAACAGTCAATCCGGACTTTTTCACTCGATTAATACATTGAAATGCATCGAGATGCATTGTTGTGCATTCGAATCGTTGACTGCTGAATTGTAAGGCTGGTGAAGGTGCACTAGTGAGCACACAGTCATCAGTCATGTCAGACAGGCAGCACCTCCCAGCTCCTGTTCCATTTGTCCTGTTTTTTCTTTGCTTGTGTGGAGCTGAGTGCTGATGAACTAATCTACCAGTTCCTCAGGTTTACAGCTAACTAGCCTAAAGACAAAAAACATATATAGTAAACTTGTGTCTTGCTAGCAAACGGACAGAGGGTAAAACAAACCACTAAATTGTGTTATTTGACGTTTTCTTTCCATTAGAGTGAAAGAAGATGACATGGAAGCTAAATTAATTAAGTACAAGAAAAAACAATGTTTTTGTCTGTAGTGTCCTGCCTTAGACTGCATCATTTTGATTGTAGGCTCCTCATCTAATCACTACTCATTCTACTACTGTTGAGTATTTAACAATGATGTGAGTGTATTAAAATAAATTGTTAAGCTAGTCAGAGATGTGATACTATATTTAACTTTTTCTCACTTTAGCCCCTGCTCCCCAAAATGTGTGTGCACGTCCCTGCACAGGACCGTGCTGTGTTATGTAAAGCTTTTCATGGGATTAAGTTAAAAATGTATTTGACACAGATTTTTAAAGTGCCTTTAAACCAAAGTCAAATTTAAATCTATGTATGAAGAGCATGTGGTAAATCATGCATTCCCTGTAAATAGGACATTCAAATATGAAGGTATATGATACAATATTGTTCTGAGTCCTCTTCCGTGAGGCAGCTCAGTTGCTGCCTTTTTAACCGTGTGGATCAATCAGCTAACAGCTCTCACTTGTGCTGATTGATCCTCTGTGGTGAAGGTGAAGGTGCTCTCCCAGCCCCCTCACCTCCACAATTGCACATTTAGGGGCTGTATCATTGTCAACCAACCAATGATTGTGTCAATACTTAGTTGTACAAATAGATCGGATGTATAAATGTTGCAACGGCCCCTTGGCCTGTGTGCAGTTGCAGAGACACCTCCTTTTGCTGCAGTTGCTTTTCAGTGATCTTATTTTCCTCTGTGGCGAAAAACAAGAAGATGGGAACCTGTTGGATTTTGCTGGGTCTGCTCTCCATCTGCAGCCTCTGCTTTAGTCAAGGTAACTCATACACTACTTGACGAGACTGTGGCCACAGTTTGAATAGCCTATTTTTACCACATATATGAAGTCAAATCTGTGTTTATATGTACATTTAATTGTGTTCATGTTTGTCTTTCCCATTTGTTCAGATTGCGCTCAAGAGTTAATCGAGAATGTGGATTTCCCGGGATCAGATATAACCACTCTCTGCTCTCCGGATGCAAGGCACTGTCAGCAGCTGTGCACCGAGCACCCCTCCTGTCTCTTCTTTACCTTTCTTCGACATGACTGGACCAAAGATAAGAGGTATCTAACACTGACACATCACATAACTCATGATACAATCCAGTGAAGCCCTGTAATGTTTTAATGATGAATTCAGCCAAAGCAGGGTCAGATCAAGGGGTGCAGCCAGGGGGCACTGACCCCGGCTGAAATCTGATCGACCCCTGAAGTGCCCCTCTCCTGTCAGTAATTCTCTTGGTACACTGGCTTCCTCCCACAGTCCTAAAGACATACAGATTGGGGTTAGATTAAATTGTCCATAGGTGTGAATGTGATGCTGGGTTCAGCTCCAGCTAACCCCATCCAACCCTCAACGTTATTGATAATGGATGCATGCTTCTCTCTGCAGGAACTTCTACTGCTACCTCAAGTCCACTCCCTCTAAAAAGCCCAACGTCCGGACTCCACTACAGGGTGTCACTTCGGGCTTTTCTCTCAAATACTGCAACCCAGAGCTGCGTAAGCTCACAAACATTTTACATCATTCTAAAAAACAGTTTATATATTTGTGATGTATGGGCACCCTCTCCTTAACTCTCTTTGTCTTCTCACCTGGGCAGAACCAACTTGTCGGTCTCCGCTGTACCAGAACATGGCCTTCCCGGGGGCAAACTACAAATCGTTGTTCACGTCCAGTGATGAAGAGTGCCAGAGGGTCTGCTCGCAGGACCCTCACTGTCGTTTTTTTACTTTTGTAAATGGCGTCTTCAAACCAGGGACCATAAGGTATAACTGGGTAACGTGATGTTTCATTCAATTTAAATGTTCCTCCTTTAAAACAGGTGCCTGATCAGGAGGCAGAGTTTATGTCAATGGTTGAGATATCCTCAGTGATGTTAGAGCGACACAATGTGGTCTTTTCTTACACTTGGGTTAGGGTTAGAGCAACAGACATTGTGCGACTTCACAGGCTGAGTAGTTTCCCTCGTGATGAGTGAATTCAGTGAATCCATCCATTGAGAACGGAGGATCTCTGGCGTCAGAACATCGCAGGTTCTAACATTAAATGATGGTGTTGTTTCTTTGTTCTTTCCCAGATACAAATGTCACCTTAAACACAGCTGGTCGGTACCGAGGACTCCTGTTATAAAGAGAGAGGTTGGGGCAGTATCTGGATTCTCCCACAAACTGCAAATAACTCCATACTCTAAACCAGGTATGCACAGGTGGAAGCACAACATCCTGCGGGAGGTCGTTTACAATATGTTTTCTCATTATATTACCTGTGTGTTTTACAGTTTGCCAGGGAAAGCTTCTCTTAAACACTGACATCCGAGGACGCGACATTGAAAATCTGCCCGCCGCCTCTGCTGAACACTGTCAGGCTCTGTGCACTGATAAACCACGCTGTACATATTTCTCTTATACCAGGTAGTGTGAAACAAGCACTTAAATAAACTTGAACTTCTCATGTGGCAAACAGAAATACATTCAACATTAGAAAGTGTAAAGTAACTGTATATATACTGTACACCTTATTTGTTGTTCCTGGGACAGTATCTTGACAATCCTATAGGGGGTTGAACGTATGGTTCTGCAAATTCAGCTAAATATGTTAATCTGCTTGGTTTTCTCTAAACTCTCTAAACTTATTTTTTATGCAGTCGTAACTTCCGATGTTGCCTGAAGGGAAATCCATCTGTATTGGTGACCAGAACCAAAGTGGGAGTCACATCTGGGATACCGGTGCACTTCTGCCGGATGGATGACAGTATGTATAACAAAACACTGAGACTGGACACAGTGTTTGTTGACCTTCACAAACCACACACACTGACTCCGAACTTTTTTACACACTCATTTATGATGAAATGTATCATTCACCCATTATAAATCCAACAAATATCAATGATGAACTGCATCTCTGACGTTTTGCATCATGTGTAGATAGGTGACACTTACATCTCGTTATTATGTAATACTTGTTAGAGTAGTATGTCTGTGCTTTGGCCAGCAGGGGGAGTCTGACCCTGTCCCTCTCTGCTGACAGGTTGGCTTCAAGTGTCTCATGAAGGAGTCAGTTTCCAAGGTTCTGACCTTCGCTTTGAGTTGATGCATGATCCAGACACGTGTCAGAGGACCTGTACTACAGATCCTCTTTGCCAGTTCTACACCTACTTCAATGAATCCTACTCCAACTCTGCTTTCAGGTACAGTGTTCATTCATGTCAACAAAATCATGAACCAGGAATTCAGTTCACACTGAGAAATCATGTAACATTTAACTTAATATACTCTAGGAAGGACCAGGCCCAACCAATATGTGATTGAAAGGTTTGAATGGAAATTGATAAATTGGATGTTGAGGAAATAATGAATGAACATTGAGGGAAGGGGTTGAGGTGAAGATAAGAGATGAGGGAGGAAGGAAAGAGAGGATGAAGGGATGAGGGAAGGAAGATGAAGGGAAGGGAAGATAAACAGAGCATGATGGGTTGATCAAGTGAATTTAATTTTGACAGGTGATTGCAGGTGTGGTTGAGGTGTGGCCCTGCTCCTAAGTAGACTTGTTAACTTCCTAACAGATCAACTATCTAGTGTTGTCTACATGGTGTTTAATCTTGTTCGTTGATTTTGTGTCCCAGGGGCCGCTGTTATCTCAAGCGTGTCATCACAGCACCTGCTCCTCCAAGAGTTAAAAATTGGAATAATTTCGTGTCCGGATTCTCCCAGAAGAACTGTGTGTAGAGACACACACACACACACTTTCCTTATCCTCATTCAGGCCGGAACGCCACTTCACACCCACACACACACCTCTCTGGACTGTTGGTTGGTCCTCACATGATCAGTTGTTTGCCATTTAAAACACAGATGATTGTTTTTGTGTTGTAACTTGAAAAATAAAACTGACAATGAAATAACTTTTCATCCTGCTTCATTTATTTTAAAGTCAGTATTCACAGAGCTCTACTTCTTATTGCAGAGAGGTAAAGTATGAGTGAGATGAGCAATGATATTAAAATGTGTCTCTGCAACAAGTCAAGTCTATTAGAGCAGTGGTTCTCAACCTTTTTTCAGTGATGTACACCCTTTGAAAAAAAAATTCAGCCGAGTACCCCCTAACCAGCGCAAAGCATTTTTGGTTGAAAGAAAGATGTAGAGAAGAAAGAGTTTTTCCTGATAAGTGACAGGTAGCTTTTTTCCGTTTGCTTCGGGGAGGCTTTTCGCATCGTGTCTTGAGATGACCTCAATTCAGAAAGTTTCCTCTTAAAAAACTCAGGTGGCTTACCAACATGACTTTCATGTTTTGTCTGGAGATGCCGCTGAAGATGTGCTGGCTTCATGCCACTGTTGGCTAATCTCTCCCCACAGAAAAAACACAAAGTGTAAATAACCGAATCTATTGTTAATATTGTTGAAGTGTCTTTCTGTTATTTTATTGTGAAATATTTGCTCGCTTTGAGGTCAGACAATTTCATTTCCGTTTTTGTATTACATGCTTTTATTTGGAAAGTGTTCCGGTAGAGACGCGGACTTCCTGTTATGAATCTGTAACTTCACAACGGAAAGGTTTGATGTTTTAGCGCCCCTCCGAAGAGGCACGAGCTCTTCCGGTGTTGTTTAGTGAAGGCTCAAATAAACATGGAAACGTCAGTTAAAGTCTCGACCATCTTTCGGGGGATATGCTACACAAAGCCTTGGGTGGGTGGCAACTCGTGGACGTAAATCCCATTAAAACATATTCTTGTGAATACTGACGGAATTTTGCCGGCTCTGGTTTCGCCTTCTCTGGCACTTGTCCCTCCGTGTTTTCAGCGGCATTGCTGCTGCGCTTCAACCACGACTCCATTGTTTGAGTTTTCAAGGCGGCAGTGATGACAGGTGGCGTGTGCCAGGTTGGGTCAAACCATCCTGGTATGGGGGAGACTCGGGGTTTTTAGGATAATGAAATTGAATAGCCCACTGAATATAAAATTCAGTTCATGAACTTACACTTATATTTTATTGAATATTTATTAAATAACCATTTTTAAAGGATTTCTGAATGGATGCTAATTTTAAATATATTTTTTAAAAATCTCACGTACCCCCTGGAGTGCCTTCACGTACCCCCAGGGGTACACGTACCCCCATTTGAGAACCACTGTATTAGAGGTTCCCAACAGCAGCTGAAAGAAAATAGGAGACGCAGCTTTTGTAAATTATCCTCCCAAGTTGTGGAATAGACTACTGATAGACATCAGAGAAGCAAGTTCAGTAAAAAAAAAAGTATAAAAAAGTCTTTTAAATGTAATTTTACCATCTTATTATGTTTCTTAAAAACATATATATCTCGTGATTCATTCATACATCTCTGTGTGTGCAAGTCTGCAGGATATGATCTTCTCTCTGACACCTATTCAATGACAATCAATTTTCAAATTCTATTCAGAGGTTGAAGAGAACAAAAGGCAATCAGTTTGATCTTTGGATCTACTGGTTTTAGTTTAGATAATTCGGTGTCCCTGCATTTTGTCCTTTTGTTACGTGCTTTAGTTGTTTCCTCCTCCTTTTCCTCACTCTCTCTCTCCTCTCAGCTGAGTGTGATATGTGGAGGGGTATTTAAGGAAAGCTGGAGAGTCTCTCTGCCATCTGAGTGGCAGCAGCACTCGTGGAAGTGTTTATTGTGTGTTTCCTTTGCCTTGTGAGTTGTGGGGGGAGTCTGATAGTCTTCTTTTTGATTTTTGAAGGGGGTCAGTAGGGACCCTCAAAGTATGAAAACAGTCACTCCGGGCTTTTTCACTCAGTCTATTCTAAGAAGTATGTTATTGAAACGTCGCGTTTCGTACTTCCTCTCCGAAGATGTCATCATGAATTCGCACTCTTCTCGCTGGGTGGGGCTGAGAGACTCCGTACTGTAACTCGGGACATTACTCCTACATTGGCCGACTGTCCTGCTAAAACTTGATCAAACATGAGGACGGTGTAACTTACCGTTCAGAAACATCCCGTTGTAACCGACTGTAAATATGTGGCTGGAATTCTATAGCGGTATGCAAACATACCAACGTGACTTTCAGCTATGTTTACAAGAGTGAATGCGCCAGAAGGAGACCGGTGACAGGCCTGGTCGCGTGTCACTCAAAGTGCAGTCAGCCAATCAGAGGAGGGGCTCATAAATAATTAAAGAGGCAGGCAAAACAGCCTGTTCTATTCTGCCAGAGACAGGCAGAAGAGAGGACATGGAAATAGACATTGCAGCAGTTTTTTTGACTTTAAACCACTGACATATCATCTTAGGGGTACCAATAACTCAAATGAAATCCCAGAAAGGTGTAAAATATGGGCACTTTAACATTGCTGTGACCCAGGCCATGTTTAAGCATTGTGCTTTGAGTAAACATATAATGATTTTGTACAGTTTTATTGATACTGAGGAGTTAGATGTGCCTAGTTCTCCTCAGTTTGTCAATCTGTTGTCTGCTGTGGTAGAGGGTAGTGCGGTGGTTGAAGTTGAAGCCCTGGTAGAACACATCTATGGCACAAGAGCAGCTGGCAGACACTGTGGCATCCAGCACCGCAGCTTTCAGCCCAGTTATTACCTTTGTGGAGCTGTCAGGTGAAAACTGTAAACAGACAAGACAGTTTTGCCGGGGATGTCATTGTAATAAGATTGTCAAGATCTTAAATAAACAAATGCTATTGTTTGCAGTCACTAAAGTGACAAACCTATAATATCCAATTAACATCTATGCTAATGCAGGTGAACCAATGACATTTGAAATTGAAAAGCTTGGATGCTCGGTATTACATTTAAGTTTTTAATTACATGTGCAGTAATATAGGAAATTGTAGATGTGATACATTGAAATGCAGACAAAAACATATATAGTGAACTTGTGTCTTGCTAGCAAACCGACAGTGTAAAACAAACACCAACTAAATGTGTATTTTGTCACGTTTTCTTTCCATTAAAGTGAAAGAAGATGACATGGAAGCAAAATTAATTAAGTACACGAAAAAACAATGTTTTTGTCTGTAGTGTCCTGCCTTAGACTGCATCATTTTGATTGTAGGCTCCTCACCTAATCACTATTCATTCTACTACTGTTGAGTATTTAACAATTATGTGAGTGTGAGGGTATTAAAATAAATTGTTAAGCTAGTCAGAGATGTGATACTATATTTAACTTTTTCTCACTTTAGCCCCTGCTCCCCAAAATGTGTGTGCATGTCCCTGCACAGGACCGTGCTGTGTTATGTAAAGCTTTTCATGGGATTAACTTAAAAATGTATTTTACACCGATTTTTAAAGTGCCTTTAAACCAAAGTCACATTTAAATCTATGTATGAAGAGCATGTGGTAAATCATGCTTTCCCTGTAAATAGGACATTAAAATATGAAGGTATATGATACAATATTGTTCTGAGTCCTCTGAGTCCTCTTCCGTGAGGCAGCTCAGTTGCTGCCTTTTTAACCGTGTGGATCAATCAGCTAACAGCTCTCACTTGTGCTGATTGATCCTCTGTGGTGAAGGTGAAGGTGCTCTCCCAGCCCCCTCACCTCCACAATTGCACATTAAGGGGCTGTGTCATTGTCAACCAACCAATGATTGTGTCAACACTAAGTTGTACAAATAGATTGGATGTATAAATGTTGCAACGGCCCATTGGCCTGTGTGCAGTTGCAGAGACGCCTCCTTTTGCCGCAATTGCTTTTCAGTGATCTTATTTTCCTCTGTGGCGAAAACAAGAAGATGGGAACCTGTTTGATTTTACTGGGTCTGCTCTCTATCTGCAGCCTCTGCTTTAGTCAAGGTAACACATACACTACTTGACGAGACTGTGGCCACAGTTTGAATAGCCTTTTTTACCACATATCATATGTAGTCAAATCTGTGTTAATGTGTACATTTAATTGTGTTTATGTTTGTTTTTCCCATTTCTTCAGAATGCGATCAAGAGTTTATCGAGAATGTGGATTTCCTGGGATCAGATATAACCACTCTCTACTCTCTGGATGCAAGGCACTGTCAGCAGCTGTGCACCGAGCACCCCTCCTGTCTCTTCTTTACCTTTCTTCGACATGACTGGACCAGAGATAACAGGTATCTAACACTGACGCATCACATAACTCATGATACAATCCATTGAAGCCCTGTAATGTTTTAAAAATGAATACAGCCAAAGCAGGTTCAGATCAAGGGCTGCAGCCAGGGGGGCACTGACCCCGGCTGAAATCTGATCGACCCCTGAAGTGCCCGTCTCCTGTCAGTAATTCTCTTGGTACACTGGCTTCCTCCCACAGTCCTAAAAACATACAGATTGGGGTTAGATTAAATTGTCCATAGGTGTGAATGTGATGCTGGCATCAGCTCCAGCTAACCCCATCCAACCCTCAGCTGTATAGATAATGGATGCATGCTTCTCTCTGCAGCAACTTCTACTGTTACCTCAAGTCCAATCCCTCTCTAAAGCCCAACGTCCAGATTCCACTACAGGGTGTCACTTCGGGCTTTTCTCTCAAAAACTGCCCCTCAGAGCTGCGTAAGCTCACAAACATTTTACATCATTCTAAAAAACAGTTTATATATTTGTGATGTATGGGCACGCTCTCCTTAACTCTCTTTGTCTTCTCACCTGGGCAGAACAACCTTGTCGGTCTAAGCTGTACCAGAACGTGGACTTCCCGTGGGCAGACTACAAATCGTTGTTCACGTCCAGTGATGAAGAGTGCCAGAGGGTCTGCACGCAGGACCCTCACTGTCGTTTTTTTACTTTTGTAAATGGCGACTTCACACCAGAGACCATAAGGTATAACTGGGTAACGTTAAGTTTCATTCAATTTAAATGTTCATACTTTAAACAGGTGCCTGATCTGGAGGCAGAGTTTATGTCAGTGGTTAAGATATCCTCTGTGATGTTAGAGCGACACAATGTGGTCTTTTCTTACACTTCAATGAATCCATATATTGAGAAGGGAGGATCTCTGGCGTCAGAACATCGCAGGTTCTAACATTAAATGATGGTGTTGTTTCTTTGTTCTTTCCAAGATACAAATGTCACCTTAAACACAGCTGGTCGGTACCGAGGTCTCCTGTAAAGAGAGAGGTTGGGGCAGTATCTGGATTCTCCCACAAACTGCAAAAAACTCAATACTTTGGAACAGGTATGCACAGGTGGAAGCACAACATCCTGCGGGAGGTCTTTTACAATATGTTTTCTTTTTATATTACCTGTGTGTTTTACAGTTTGCCAAGGAAAGCTTCTCTTAAACACTGACATCCCAGGACACGACATTGAAAATCTGCCCGCCGCCTCTGCAGAACACTGTCGGGCTCTGTGCACTGATAAACCACGCTGTACATATTTCTCTTATACCAGGTAGTGTGAAACAAGCACTTAAATAAACTTTAACTTCTCATGTGGCAAACAGAAATACATTCAACATTAGAAAGTGTAAAGTACCTGTATATATGTCTATATTCTGTCCATATATATATATATATATATCATCTTATTTGTTGTTCCTGGGACAGTATCTTGACAATCCTATAGGGGGTTGAACGTATGGTTCTGCAAATTCAGCTAAATATGTTAATCTGCTTGGTTTTCTCTAAACTCTCTAAACTTATTTTTTATGCAGTGATAACTTCCAATGTTACTTGAAGGGAAATCCATCTGTGATGGTGACCAGAGCCAAAGTGGGAGTCACATCTGGGATACCGGTGCACTTCTGCCAGATGGATAACAGTATGTATAACAAAACACTGAGACTGGACACAGTGTTTGTTGACCATTTCAAACCACACACACTGGCTCTGAACTGTTTTACACACACGTCTATGAAGAAATGAATCATTCACCCATTATGAATCCAACAAATATCAATGATGAACTGAGTCTTTGACGTTTTGCAACATGTGTAGATAGGTGACACTTACATCTGGTTATTATGTAATACTTGTTAGAGTAGTATGTCTGTGCTTTGGCCAGCAGGGGGAGTCTGACCCTGTCCCTCTCTGCTGACAGGTTGGCTTCTAGTGTCTCATGAAGGAGTCAGTTTCCAAGGTTCTGACCTTCGCTTTGAGTCGATGGATGATCCAGACACGTGTCAGAGGACCTGTAGTACAGATCCTCTTTGCCAGTTCTACACCTACTTCAATGAATCCTACTCCAACTCTGCTTTCAGGTACAGTGTTCATTCATGTCAACAAAATCATGAACCAGGAATTCAGTTCACACTGAGAAATCATGTAACATTTAACTTGATCTTCACTAGGAAGGACCAGGCCCAAACAATATGTGATTGAAAGGTTTGAATGGAAATTGATGAATTGGATGTTGAGGAAATAATGAATGGACATTGAGCGAATGGGTTGAGGTGAAGATAAGAGATGAGGGAGGAAGGAAAGAGAGGATGAAGGGATGAGGGAAGGGAAGATGAAGGGATGTGTGTAAGGATGTATGAAGGGAAAGGAAGATAAACAGAGCATGATGGGTTGATCAGGTAAATTTAGCCTTGACAGGTGATTGCAGGTGTGGTTGAGGTGTGGCCCTGCTCCTAAGTAGACTTGTTAACTTCCTAACAGATCAACTATCTAGTGTTGTCTACATGGTGTTTAATCTTGTTTGTTGATTTTGTGTCCCAGGGGCCGCTGTTATCTCAAACGTGTCATCACAGCACCTGCTCCTCCCAAAGTAAAAAAATTGAATAATGTCGTGTCCGGATTCTCCCTGAAGAGCTGTGTGTAGAGACACACACACACACACACAAACACACACACTTTCCTTATCCTCATTCAGGCCAGAACGCCACTTCACACCCAGACACACACCTCTCTGGACTGTTGGTTGGTCCTCACATGATCAGTTGTTTGCCATTTAAAACACAGATGATTGTTTTTGTGTTGTAACATGAAAAATAAAACTGACAATGAAATAAGTTTTCATCCTGCTTCATTTATTTGAAAGTCAGTATTCACAGAGCTCTACTTCTTATTGCAGAGAGATAAAGTATCATTTAGATGAGAAATGGTATTAAAATGTGTCTCTGCAACAAGATATTCTAACCCAACCATTCAATGATATTATAAGATAACTACAATTTCTGCTTGTATTAATTATTCATGATAAATGTTGCAAATGCCTGACAGTTTTGCTATTAATATTTCTGTATCTTCTGGCACAAGGCTATGAAACCTATCATTGTTAGCATCTGTGACTCCTAACCCTAGAAGACATAAGAAAAATAACTCTGTTAGCTATATTCCCTCTAGAACACTGAGATCATCTGCAGCAAGTCTATTCGAGGTTCCCAACAACAGCTGAAAGAAAATTGGAGACGCAGCTTTTGTAAATTATCCTCCCAAGTTGTGGAACAGACTACTGATAGACATCAGAGAAGCAAGTTCAGTAAAAGTCTTTAAAAAAAAGTATTTTAAATGTAATTTTACCATGTTCTTCATACATCTCTGTGTGTGCAAGTCTGCAGGATATGATCTTCTCTCTGACACCTATTCAATGACATTCAATTTCCAAATTCTATTCAGTGGTTGAAGAGAACAAAATGCAATAAGTTTGATCTTTGGATCCACTGGTTTTAGGTTAAATAATTCGGTGTCCCTGCATTTTGTCCTTGTGTTACGTGCTTTAGTTGTTTCCTCCTCCTTTTCCTCACTCTCTCTCTCCTCTCAGGTGAGTGTGATTATGTGGAGGGGTATTTAAGGAAAGCTGGAGAGTCTCTCTGCCATCTGAGTGGCAGCAGCAATTGTAGAAGTGTTTATTGTGTGTTCCTTTTGAGTTGGGGGGGTCTGATAGTCTTGTTTTCGTTTTTGTTTCATTCATATATTGTTGCTGAGGTAGATGAGGAAGTATCTGGATCTGATGGCCCATTGCGTGGTTGGTCCAGACCGTCCCATTTTTCTGTTCTTTTTCGGCCAGGCCTCCACGCTCCCACAGATTAAATTAACTTTAACATTGGTTTCTTCTTTGTTTTGTTAATACGCTCGTTTCAATGACCGTCATTAACACAAATGAACAACAAGAAGCCTTTAAAACAGCCCAAACCATGGGATTTATTAACACCAAACTACACAATAAACAGACCGTGCAAAACCAGCAGACCACATGCTGGAAGCCACCTCTTCTGATTTGGGAGGAGCAGCCACACCCTGCATGGACTCACCAGCTGACAACAATCCCAATCCAACCAACTCAGAGGAGCTGGGTTTGGTTTCAGCCGTCCCGATGGTGACAGAGTGTCTGACGGATTGGTTACAAAGTATCCTCAGGTGTCTTTGGCTTGTGCTGTGACCCAGGCCATGTTTAAGCATTGTGCTTTGAGTAATCATATAATGATTTTGTACAGTTTTATTGATACTGAGGAGTTAGAAGGAGGAGTTTCTCCTCAGTTTGTCAACCTGTTGTCTGCTGTGGTCCTGAATCCTGAAAAACAGTGTTGTTTCAAAAGAGGTTGACTATATGCTCGAGCATGGGATTAGAATAGAAAGTACTTTATTGTCTACCTTAGTCAAGGCAGAAATTGGTCTTTGCAGACATGTGCAAAAAGGTACATTTAAAACACAGCACGTCACATCCAAACAGACATAATGTTTACATAAAAGACACTTAAGTAAAACATAACTACAAAATTAAATAGATTATTAAAAAGTCTTTCACCAATTAAGGCATGTTTTCCTTTTTGCTTAGGCCAGTGTGAGCTTGTGGTAGTGATGGCGAGATGAAGCTTCATGAAGCAGTGAAGCTTTCCATCCAATTGGTTCACTCATGGGCCGAAGTGTCATGGTGCTTCATTTGCTCTACTGTGCCATCAAGTGGACAATAAATGTAAAACAGGCAGTGATTATAATGACACCATGGCTTTGGTGTGTGAAGCTTTGAATTGAATGAATGATGTTTGTGATGCCAATACATAAATTATGAACTTATTAATATGGTCTGCCTTTATGATACAATGGCGGGGTCAAAAGGGAAAGTGGAAACAAATTGGGGAGAGGGTTGTGATGTGAATGTGCTTGTGTTACTTGGTTTGTGACTGTGCTTATGTGTGTAGGGACAAAATGTAACACGTACAATAGGGATAACAGTTTATTCATTTTTATTTAAAAATAACAGCTTGGGTTTAAGGCGGTTTCTTTTTTTAGAAATAATTTCGCCTGCTTTAGAAAAGACCCTTTCACAGGGCACAGATGAAGCTGGGGTACAGAGAAAAGCTACCACAAGTTTGGAAATAAAACGTTTTTTTTCTTCCCAATAGGGGATTCTCCAATCTTCCTATGTTTGGTTCACCCAGGTACTGTTGGACCTCTACTGTTGCGTCCGCAGTGACATTTTGTGTCCTCGTCTGCAGGACTTTGGTGTCCAAACGCTGCCACAGTTTGCTACCTAAGACAGACAAACCGGCTGTAAGTGACTAAATACAATTAGAATGTATCCATTACCTTGAGTCACAGGCTGAGAAGCTTCTGATGTGTGCGGTTGTGATGATGAGGAGGAAGAAGACGCGCTGTTTCCAATAACAGCAGCACATTCAGAAGTGAGCCTCGTCACGGCATCTGCTGCTTTATTAGGGCTAAAGAAGCCTATCTTTTTAAACCTTGGATCAAGCAGGGTTGCCAGTGACATGATGCTCATTGATTGCAACGTGTACAGCTTCTCCCTTAACTGTCTCCTCAGACTCTCAGCCATTGCTGTGCTCTCTGGAGTCTGGACAATTCCCATTTCCTCCTCCTCCAGTGAGTGGTGTAGCATGGATAAAAGGGGAATGACTTTTGATCCAGACACTCTCTTCTCCTCTGACAGCTCAACTGTGGCATCATTAAATGGGAACAGCACTTTTAGACATTCTGCGATAATTTCATACTGTTCTGATGAGAGTGGGGCAACGTCAGTGCGTAGGCCTGCCAAAGCTGCTCCTACAGGTTCCCTGAGGTCATAAACACGTTGGAGCATATGATATGTGCTGTTCCAGCGTGTATCCACCTCTTGAATTAGCTTCAGTGCTGGCCGGCCCATTTGCTCCTGCACCTGTGTCAGCCTCTCCTATAAAATTAGCCAACAAAAAGTGATTCATTCAAGTGTCACTGCAGCAGCAACTTAAACAAAACAGCGTCATTTAGAATATTGCAATGAAATAAAGGAATTCATCTTTGCAGTGGTGCTGCTCTTGAAACAGCCCACTATCTTCCTAGAGTTTGCCCAGATGCCAGACAACACAGTGTTTTGGTGAAGAGCCTTTTTTATGAGTAAATTTAAAGTATACGTCACACAATTTGTGTGACGCAAACGAAGCTCCCTGGCACAAGCACCCATATTTGCTGCGCCATCAGTCACAAGGCAAGTAACTTTGTGTGTTATACCCCACTGTGACATAAGTGCTGCTTTTACTGTTGCCAAATTTTCAGCAGTATGTGCCTCAGGGAAATGCAGCACCCCTAAAACATCAGAATGCAAAGAGGTGCTTGCATCTATAAAATGGCATGTCACAGCTCGATACGCATCAGTGTTGATAGAGGTCCACAAATCTGATGTTAAACTAACTGCAGATGCCTTCGACACAATGGCTTTGGCTTTCTCCTTGGATTCCTTATATCTGTCCTCCACCATAGCTTTCAAAGCCTAAAGGAAAGAAGAGAACACTCTTGGAATGGCAAAAATGAGGGAAATGCTTCATGTGCTCACATACGTACCTGCCTTGTGGGGAGAACATAGGTAGGGTTGAAAGCTTTAACAAGCTTTTTGAACCCTTTGTCCTCCACAATAGTGAAGGGCTGGGAATCCTCAATCACCATATTGACCAAGGCCTCATCCACATCATTCTTCTCTCCTGATGACAAAAAAATGCAGTATTCAATTACAGATGTCATTAATTACTCACATTTAAAATATAAATGAAATGTTGTCTAATACAAACCTACCATGTAATTTTATGTTTGTATGCTGTCTTATCATTGCATCCTAAAATGGTTTACCTGGGCTTGGTCCACCTTGGTTGGTCTCCTTGTTTTCATGCAGGGCTCTATAATGCCTCAGCATAGATGAGGTGTTATTGTTGTATCCAAGTTCTTTTGAACACAACTGACACTTCACCTTTTTAAAATACCAGAAATTAGAAGAAAGGGACAAGGGATACGCTGTGTTGTCACATTTATTTACAGTATATTACGCTAGTTGTTGTTATTATTACTATGTGCATACCTTTTTAGGAGAGATCAGCTCAAAATGTTCCCAGACAGGGGGAAATCTCCTCTTTCTTGCTGGTTCCATGACAAAAAAAGAAGCTCGAATAGATTGCAACAAACGCGCAATAAAGTCCCAAGTCCACCAAATGTGAGGGGGGGATCTATTGCGTTTCGCTGCCCCTTATATTTCGAATCGCACGCCAAACCCGCAAACCATTTCCCGAATCAGTCACATGTTACAGTCGGCTCGCGAGGCTTCGAACGTCACCACATACGTCATCAACACAAGCCTCGATACGCGCTTCACAAAAATCTTCCTGGATTACTCAACACACGCTTCGAAGCCTCGACACGGAAGGACACATCACAAGCCTTGTGGAGTTCTCCCTGTCTTAGTTGACCAGCCTGACAACTCTGATTCCTGCATGTTCCTGCAGGACATGCCAGACACCAATCAGCGGCTGATGCAGTGTATTTAGTTTTATTCTGCATGCCTTCAATTTGTATCTGTTTCTACAGAGGCCGCCATGTTTTTTAAAGTAGTCCAGACTGAACACACTAAACATGTTTTGAGTTTTTATGACGACTGAAGGATTCCACAGGTTCTCTCTCATGTTTGGAAGGGGAGGGTGAGGTTAGGGGTATTCAGCTGCAACATGCAACTTCACCACTAGATGTCACTGAATTCTACACAGTGAAGCTTTAAGGGAAGCTGGAGAGTCTCTCTGCCATCTGAGTGCTGGCAGCAGCCTCTGTCATCATGGAAGTGTTTATTGTTTTTTTGCTTTTGAGTTGGGGGTCTGATAGTCCTCTTCTTGGTTTGTTTTATTTAGATATTGTTGCTAAGGTAGACAGGGGGGGAGTATCTGGATCCTTTCTTTTTGGCCAGGCTTCCAGGCCACCACAGATTAGTCTAACTTCTTTTGTTTATTCTTAGTTTTTTTAATAAACTTGTTGTTTTGACCGTGACTCGGGTGTGGCGTCCTCATATGTTGCCGTCATGAGGATGAGCCAAACTAAATTTTAGTTGCACATACAGTGATTAGTTTTGACAGAGGTCACTTCACTATGTGTACTCTTGCTCTTACTGCCTTTAACTCTTATCTGCACTGGAGAGCTAAAGTTTTTGTTTTTTGAAAAATGCCACTCGTTGTGGAAAGAAGGCGTTTCAGAGTTATCTGTTTCGGTGTGGAAGTTGCCACATACTTCATTTCCATCTGACCTTAAAAAGTTTTTCATATCCTGACAGCCTTTCATATCCCAAACCATCATAAGCTGGTAGGTTCATTCATTCATGTCAGTTCTCTGATATTTGATTTACTTTACAATACATCATGTCACCGAATCATAGATACTGTTGTTTACATTTTTGATGTTAGATGTCAATGCTAACTCGATAACATCATCACCTCCCCTTGAAGTTATCAAACTGGCCACAGTCATGTCATAATTCTCCCTGAAGAGCTGTGTGTGTGGAGCAGTGGTGGGATGATGGGAATTACTGTTACCTCATTATTGTACTTAACTGCATTTTAAAGTATATGTACGTTATTTAAGTAGATCTGAGTTTTCTTTTCACTTTTACTACATATATCAGCTAATATCTGTACTTTCTACTCCGCTACATTTTTACAATGCATTGTGTTACGTGTTTACATTGTTTTTTTAATATTTTATATTTTTTATACATAACAATTACAGTAGAACTTGTCCACTGATCCAATCAGAGAGCGGGCCGGAAACAGTAGACCCCGCCTCATCACTGGTGAAGAAGAAACACCTGAAACACACCTTATTTATTTAAAACCCCCGAGAGACACATTGAGGTGGAACCCTCATTTGCAATGGTGCCGAGGTAAAGCAAAACAACGAAAAGGGTTTTCAGTGAAACCATCTGCAGCATTCTGTATTATTCTTGTATTATACATAATTCACATAACAGGGTCAGGCTCTTGTTCCATTTAAAAGTCCCCATAATGTGACTGTAACCAGACTTAGGGCTCCACAACACTCCAAGAACACAAACACGTATAGAGAGATGTTAGAATGAAAGAGACGCTCACACAACCCAATAAGACTGTGCACGGACGCGTGGATATGTTTATTTTCACAGCAGGGGAGAAATATTCTCTGACTTCCTGGTTTCAAACTTCTTCCGTCCTCCCTGCATAATGAAACCCTCCTCTTTTCCTCTGCTTGAACCACAACGTCAGTCTGTTCACTACGCCTGTGCCTCACATGCACACTCCCTAGCATGCAGCACTTCCCTCCTTCTTTCCCTGTCGTTCCCTTCCCTCCTTCCTCCCTGCTCCCTCTGGCCTCCCCTCCCCCGTGGGAAACCCAGCGCAGTGTGACTGTGGTCGTCCTTCCTGGAAGCTGTGGTGGTGACTCTGGCTCCTCCACTCAGAGGCTAGAATAGTGCCAGCCAGCCTGTGTGTGTGTCTGTGTTGGTGTGTTGTCTGCCTGCCTGTGTGTGTGTGTGTGTGTGTGTGTGTGTGAGTGAGTACGTATGCACCCTCCACAAACATTCCACCACCATACCGTCCGTCCGACCGCCGGCCGGCCTCGCACGAGAGCCACGCCGCCACCGCGGTTCAGTCCTGACGCCAGCCCTTTAGACTCGCATTACACGCACACATACAAGATGTGTGTGTGTGTCTGCACAACACCACATAAACAAAAGACTCAGAAAGGCACAGACAAACACACGAAGGGGGCAGCGAGCACATGAGACTGGCTTGAAGCACACACTCGCACACTCACTCAAATAAACAATATGCACTTTGCAGAACACACACATCTCTGGGCCGCAGACCACAGACATTGCATCCTGAAGTAGATCAAAGCATTTTCCAGCAGTAAACACACACAGGGCTCTTCTCTGCTCTCTCATCCCCACGGAGCTGTTTTGGTGAAGCACGGAAAACAATTATGCCGATCTTCTCGAGAAACGACTCGTCACAACTGCCATTCATCACTGTTTGGGGCTTTCTTGTGCATGGTGTACGCGCTGGCCCACTGTCTGTTATTCACACCATCTCTCTCTCCCTGCCCTTTTAAACCTTCCTTCTCCCTCTCATCTCCCCGTAACCCTGTCTCCTGCCTCCCTCCCACCCTGTTATTGAACGTCTACGCCGAATCAGTCACCAGACCACAGCGCCTCAGATCTTCCTCTTTGTTTCCCCTCTCTCTGTGTCTCTCCATCCCTCCCCTCCTGCCCTCTCCTTTACTGTCTGTCCATTGTTGAGGAGACTGAGGCGCAGACAAACGGGGAGAGAAGATATCCGCTGGCGCACCACAAGATTGGAGAGAAAGAATGGCAGAGAGACAGCCGGGGAGAGGAAGATACATAGACTGATAGGAGGGTAGAGTTAATTACAGGGGACTGCCAATTAGAGGGCAAAGTGATGGGCCTGTTTGCCTCGCCGCGGCATCCCAAAAACATCACCAGCTCCCACCATGTTTATCCTCTGCGGCCACAAGACCACAGCTCCCATCAGGCATCGCTGGAGACAGCTTAGACAGTGGGGGGGTTAGGGCTGGGGAACATGCAAGCCGTGATTTCAGACATGGCGAACATGGATAAGTGGGTAACATGAATTTCTTGGGCATTTGTATTGATGGCAGACTATGTAGCTGCAAGTGCACGTCTGCATTTGCATGTACGGTCAGATAAAACACGGAGAAGACATGAAGCAAGGTAAAGGCACTTAGTCTTTATAGAGATTTTTGTCAAACATTCTTCAGAGTTGGAAAAGGCAAACAAGTGTTTAAATGATTTGGGGGGAAAAACACAAATATCACAGTTAAACGATCAGTGAAGACTCAACATCACTCTGCTGAGAATTATATATATTTATATATGGCTCTGTTGAACACTACTATGTATGTGTTTCTCAAGCAAGATCATGAAAACAATTCAAAAGTTCCTTCACATTCCTCCATTCTTTAATTACATGTAATTGTTGATCTAAAACTTCACCCATAGTCAGATATGGCTTTTAAAGTCCCTTAAAGTTGGAGACAATCATCAAAGGTCCAAGACGTCTTTCTCCAAATTCATCACATTTGCTACGTGGTGCACACGGCAGCTCCATGTCCACTGTGCAGAGTTCATTTGGAAAACAAAAAACCGGAGCTGAGCCTCAGAAAGCTCCGATCTCAGTCCCCCATCCCTGAGCCGCCTTGGCCGATCCGTTCAAGCCCCTGCGCTGGATTGTGGAAGACCCCAGAGGTGCGAAGGGCCTGAAGGAGACCTGTGGTTGAGCAGAGGATGAAGTAGAGGAGGAGGAGGAAGGAGAGGAAGAGGAAGGGGTGGGGTGAGGAAGAGGCGAGGCCCTGGTGGCACAGTGAGGGGACGGCTGGGTAGGTCTGGAGTGGGCTAAAGCTGGGGATGCCGCGAGGGAGGGCATCCTGTGGACGGTGGCCAGGGCTGTCGGCGCGAGGAGCGGCGGTGCACCCTGCTGGCAGCCAGCCAGGGGGGCGAGGCGGAGGGAGGCGGACGAGGGGTAGCTCCCGAGCAGGGCAAGGTCTCTTCGCCCGGCAGGGAAAGGAGGGGAGGCTGAGGCCGGCGAAGCGGGGGAGATCTGGGGGAAGGATGCCCACGGCCAAGGAGGGAAGTGCAAGGCGGAGGCCGGGGGTGACTGCAAGAGGAGAGGGTCGATCTCACTTGCACAGTGGGAGAGGTGGGAGACTAGGCGGGCTCCTATGGGGTCCGGGGACTCGCCCTCAAGGGAGCTGAGGTACCGCACAACCTCGCCGACACACTCCCTAAAACCCAGGGTCCTGTAGTCGACTGCCAGGGCCCTCGCATCAAAGTATCCTGGGAGAGAAAAATAAAGTTGAGTCATGTGGTGAATCATGGTAATGGAATGTAGTCATGTATGACACGTACAGAGCTGGCTGTGTATTTCATCTTTTCTTTTAAAACGGCTGCAATAATAATAAATGTGTCTTCATTCTCATGCAGTTTAGATCTTTCCCAGAAAAGCCTTTGGTGTCCTTGTTTTATAGAAAATGAATCACACGCAGAAAAAGCTTGAAAGTAAATTTTAAGGTGGCAAAAAACCTCACCCTTTCCTCCCATGGCATGCAGCAGTTTGAGGTGGTCCACCGTCATCTGCAGGATCTCTGCTTTCTCCAGCTTGGACGAGCCCTGCAGAGAAAGCCAGCGACATCTCACCCAGTTGCATCAGATTTTATTGTGCTGGTGTTTGTCTTCCGTCAGGGAATTGGAATGAACACGTTAAGTCTTGATTTGTCAGCACGTACCTGTTTCTCAAAAGCACTGGGAACAAGTCTGCGGAGCTCTGACAGGCTGTGGTTGATCCGGTCTCTGCGCCTCTTCTCTATGATCTACAAGACGAGTAGAGGGACGGTTAAAGCTAAAAACAATGAAGAGAAAAGGATTAAGAGCAAGTGTTACAGTCCACTCACCCCTCTTCTCTTCTTTCGGGCCAGAATCTGCGAGGCACTGCCGGGAGACATGGACCCGGTGACTGGGCTGCACCATGGAGATACAGAAAAGAAAGTTAAAGAAAGAGAGAGAGATGAGGGAGATTGAGGGGGGAGGAGGGAGGAGGGGGATATGGCAACTCTCTGTTGCATATTGTTATTATTACCCTCCTTAATATGACACAGAGGCGGGATGGCACATCAGCCCCCTTCAATCTAATTAGTTTTTTGGGCACAGAAAGGCAAAGGAGAGCCCGGGAGAGGAGGGAGCACAAGATTGTTTTTGTTTGAATGCGTTTCGTGGACATTAGTCTCAGTGAAATGGCACGCTGTTCTTCTTTCCATCTGAGCAAAGGCACTTTTAGGGAGATGATTATATAGCCCGGGGCCGATGCTCTCGCTCACATGGGGCTCCAACATGCAGCATGGGACGTGCAGTCACTCAATATGGATTGTGTTTGTTTGTGAGCTCTCATCCCGCTGGCCCGAACTCGGCCCGTCAGCTTGGAGTTCCCTTCAAACCGCCCCACCAGAGACTTATTGCGTTTCTATTAGATTTGAACGTGGAAGCTGCCAGTTTGGTTGTGTGTTTTTGTTTAGGTTCCACGTTTGATGGGGGCCGACTTGAAAAGGGCCGCGCCGTCTTCTGTTTGCATGTCACATGGAGATTTCATTTATCCAGACTGTCTGCAGTGTCAGTGGCTTGCTGAGCACTGTGTACTGTATGCACATCCACATCACTGAAACAAGTTATAGGTAATGGCCTGCAGTTGGGCACCGTGGCATTGTGGGTCATATTTGCGTTCAAAGGTTCAAAGGCTTGTTTTTTCCCCCCAAATAAAAACCTTTTTTTAATTCATGTTCCCGATTAGTCCCCCATGTATATTTAACTATACACATATGAATAATGGGAAAACTGCGATCGATGCTATGAATTTTTGACAATAATTGGACAGTTTTCTGTGTAAAATCATAACCTTTATATAAAATAACATGAAAAGAATATAACCATAGGTTTTCAGTATTTTTGATGGTGAATCAAATCTCTCACGTACAGTAAAAAGGTCATGCATTGAAGAGAGGGAGTATAATGAAATTAATTACATTCCCTCACAGTGTGCGTCATATGTTCCTATAAGATTTTACAAAATCCTCAGTATATTTAGAGTCAACTATTTTTTTTCTGACAAAGACTCCCTAAAGTGTAAAGGATTAAAAACTGACACACACATTTTTTTTTTGTATTTTATCTGATGATATTTTCCCTATTTAAAATATTTAAGAGACTGCATCAGAAAGTTCTGCTTGTGACTTGACCTACACACATTGTAAAGCAGGTCATGCATGTAATGATTAATATCTGCATCAACATGACGCACGCTTTCATCGAGCATCTGAATGAGTGAATACAATCAATCCTCCGCCCCAAAGGCCTGAAGTTTGAACTTGAAACTGACAGTTCAGGCTTCTGTCAAAACTTTTAAAATGACTTAAATACATTTGTGAATAAAAAGATTTCGATATGCATGCAGAGAACCCATTGATCTCATCTGATTCTGACGTGCTAAAACTTTTCCTGAAAACTTCAACAACTTTGTGTCGACGTCTTTGTAAAGGAAAATGTTCAAAGGTCTAATTACAGCTGGATAACATGTCAGTTCACTTAAAAGTGTGACTGCGGGGCATGTGTCACACACTCGGCTGTGGTTGGCGGATGCTCACCAAAAGCCGTCTTCTTGTCCCACGTCAATGAACTCGTCTGTGTCCGAGTCTGGGGAGCTGTAGTCGTGAGGTCTCTTCATGTCTCTGCTTCTTCCGCACAGGATGGACGGATGGATGGAGGGATGGACGATGGACTGAAGGGTTGGTCTCGTCACACACTGGACCCCTGTGTGCCCCTCACTCTCTTGCGTCTCTCTCTCTCTCTTTCTCTCTCTCTCTCCCTGTTACTTATAAAAGCTTTGTCGTCCTTAGTTACTTCTCGTCACTTGTGTTCATTTCTTGCTGCTGTTGTCTCTCCTTGTGTTCTTGTGTCCTCTCCTCGGTGAATCAGCGCCGCCACTTGTTCGACCCCCGAGGGCCCATGACAACTAAGAAAATTCACAAGCTGCTTTAAGTCTTTTCACTCTATCACTGGCATGGTCTCCCGCGTTCTCTCCCTCTGTTATTCCTCCCTTGACTCCCTCTCTCTGTCACATCCACCCAATGACAAAATAGTACTTTGGCAGTTGGGGCAGGGTTGCCAGTTTTAGCTCCCCCCTCCCCGCCTCCACTGCCTGTCCCTCCCTCCCTCCCTCCCTTTAATCTGCCCTTCCTCGGCTTGTCACCTTCCCACCCGTCCACTCCACCCCCCCCTGTCTTTCCAAACCCCTTTTGCTCAGTCATCCTCAGTCAATTAGCCTCCAATCTCATCCTGCTCTCTTTCTGTCCTTCCTTCCATCCTCCTTTCTTTTTTCTTTCTCCTTCTCTCTGCTCCTTTTAATTATACTCCTTCGCAGAACAATGGCGGTGGGAGGGAGAGAAGTGAGACGTGGGAATGATGGGCCCTGAAAGCACACCATCGTCTGTGTGACGCCGCACAACGCTCCGCTCTCACAGATTCGCACAGGTGATTCGCAGAATGGAGTTATTCAGCGGCTCTTTGTGAGCGTGCATGGGACAATTCAAGCAGAGAGAAGAGGAAAACACCAGTTCAGTGTCACTCATGACCTACAGCAGCTGTCAGTGATCAGGATAGAACCACAATATGGAGAAATATCCCCTCATCCTTAAACAACTCTTTATATTGCTTTAATGCTGTTTATTATGCCGTAAAATCAATTATATGACTTGTTCCCAACAGTTATTAGTCGGACGTACGAACCCACAGCTGTGTCAAATGGTTCAACAACACTGCCATTCATGCTCCGAATTTTTTTTTTATCACGGATTATAAACTGCATATTTTTCTGTACTGAATCGTATAAAAGTGCAACAACACTATGAAACAGTTTATATTGCATTATTTTATGCATCATCAATGTTTCTGTTGCCTATATTTCTGCAATGATGTTGGCAAAACATTTGAATAGTTTAACAATTACTTTTAAACTATTTATAACTTTATTATATAGTGTTTGTATAGTGTTGTACTTTAAGTTGTATATTCAACTATTATCCATAACCGTTTCAAGTCTATTCAACTGCATATATATATATATATGTTTTTTGAAAGATGACTTTTGACGCTGACTTTGAATTGTTATCAAAAATTCCTGTTGGATCAGAATTCTGTTTCGCACTCACGATATTGTGCAACACAGAAGGTAACTGCATCAAACTGCAAAGTTAATTCTAGTCTGGTTAATTGTCTGCTTTTTTAATCTATATGAATTAATTTTTTTCATCTTTCCTGGCGTGTATATATAAATTAATCTTATTGTGTTTATGCTGGGTTAAAAGTTTGCATTTACAACAACGTATTACAATAACGCTAACACAGTTTAAATGGTGTGTGTGTGTGTGTGTGTGTGTGTGTGTGTGTGTGTGTGTGTGTGTGTGTGTGTGTGTGTGTGTGTGTGTGTGTGTGTGTGTGTGTGTGTGTGTGTGTGTCAGCTATGCAGACATAAGGGCAGGTACTGAGGAGGTCAAGAGGGAACTCAGCCCAGTGAGTGTCTGAACATCTGGGCTCTTCGCCGGACAAGATAGCGCTCTCTGTGTGCTCACACACGCGCTCACACTCTCACACACACACACACGGTCGCTCGCAACACTTAGCACTCAGTTCCGCTGCCACCGTGGGAAGATTGCTGCTACAGATTGCCATGGAAACACGAGACCCAGGCGCCGGTTGTTAGAAGCGATGCCTGGCTGACCCAGCAGTGTGTGCATATGTGTGTGTTAAAGACGGAGGGAGGCCAAGTGGCATGCCCCCTTCCACACAATGCCCAGAGTGTGTCTCTTCCTGCCTGGCAGACTGGAAGGGTGTGTTACTTTAAACATGCCACAGTGCACAAAATCTTTGTGTGTGTTTTTGAACAAGTATGCAAGGGTTTTCGTTCTCTTGCTCCAAGTTTTTGTACTTCTTTTGTTTTTCTCCTTGGAGATGATATCCTTTTCTCCAGCTTTGTTTTTCTGTTTATCTCACTTATATTAGCTGGAACTGAGCGTTGCCCGTCTGCATTTTATCATATTGTACATGCAAAGTAACAAACTAACGTATAACATGTGCATGTGTGTGTGTTTATAATACCCAAGTGTCAGTAATCAGTGTGACCATCACCAGGGGGGCTTATAGTGTGGTGGGTATGAGTCAGGACAAACAGAAAAGAGAAATCCCTCTGTCTCCTCTCCCCCCGTCCACATATCCTTTCATTACCAATCATTCCTTAATTCAGATCTGGATCTCATTTCAGCATCAGAAACCAAGAAAGAAAGCGTCTGAGAGAAAAGAGACATCTATGAAGTCGACTTCAGTCTCTTCTCCGTTGTTATTTTTGTCACTCACTGACCCTCGTCTTCAAAGATTCACTTTCTTCTCTGTATCGCCATTTTTTTCCCCCTCTTTGCTTTAAAAATGAAATCACTCTGGTTTCACTCATCGATTTTGGCCAGCACCACCTCCCAGTCGTTCCAGCACGTGACAAGTTGTGTGGAAAACACGAACGGAGTGGAAAGTAATTAAGAAGATGAATGAATAAATAAATAAGTTAATTATGAAAATGGTTTCATGGTGGGGGTGTGTAAAGGGAGTTGGAGAGAAACATGAGAGAGAGAGGACAAGCTGGCAGTGGATGGTGGGATGGAATTCTGGGAGATTTCTGGCGATCTTGGTCGGCCACTTCAAGTCCTCTCCCTCCCATCGCCCCAAACCACAACAAGGCAACGTCCCTTATTGAAATTAACAAGCTCATACTTTTACAATTTGCACACACACGCACACATGCGCAACTCAAATATGAACGTGTGAATGCTCAGGGACACGCACACACATGGCCATGGCTGATTCATACAAACACACACACACACACATGCAACTCCCTCACACGAATGTGGACAGTGCATACCCACAATTTATAAGGCACAAACACTCTGCTACAATTATTGTTTCTGATGCATGACTATTGCTATTGTTTGAAAGTCTGTGATATGGAACCAGCTCTGCAGGACATTTTGTTTGTGACATTTTCCCTGCGTTCACGTCAAACTGAATAACTGATGAGATGTGTTTCACTGCAGGGTTGCCGATTAGTTGTACTTTTGTTTTCCACGATCAAAAAACCCACTTTCAGCAACGCTTTTTTCCCCTAAAATTTGGAAAGTCCAACTCAAAAGATTTGAAACGTGTTGAAAGAAAAAAAAAAGCGAGTAAACTCAATGTGAACCTTCAAACGTCAAAATACGCAGAGATAATTTTATTTCTTACAAAAGTTCATAATTACAAACAGTACTGGTGTCACTATCATATATTCAAGGACCAGAACTATTTTAAGGCAAAACAAAAGAAAATAATATTTATTTGTGTTTCACCTTTCAGCACCAAAGTGATTTATAGTACATGTGATATAAAACACATTTATACAAGATATGACAGAAACGAAATATGAAAATGTATATAAATAACATTTGAAATTAACCAAAACTTAGCTAAAGTTTTATAAAGCAGCCAAGACATTCACATCAATCACAACCACACATAAGTTCTTCATTAAATAAATAAATGCCTTATTATTTTCATTTTGTGTAATTTCATCTTTTTAGATGATTTAACTGAGTTTTTTCAAAACAGAAAAAATATATCTTTCAAAATCCCCATATAAGATACTCGCAGTTTTCACAGGATAATAACAATATCCAACAACAGAAACAACATATTACGAGTTGTATTTTGATACAAAAATATTTTTTTAAAGTTACTAAAAGTGGGCATAAGTTGCTCATGCTCAAAAACCTGTTACTGCTACTACCGAAGCTCTGCAGAAGGCCTCTGAATGAAATACACAATTTTTTGACAGGAATATATAAAAACATTGATCGAGTGCCACCTTTTCCTACTGATACAAAAACTGTGCAACAAATTTAAATCATTGCAGGTTTATAATCAATTTTAGCTGCGAAAACAAGAAATACTAGAGGGATCAAATCCAGTAAAATACACAAACACATTGCTGTGAAGTTTGTTTAAAAATGTCTTTTCAAGTGAAAGGCATGATCCCAATAATCAAATGTGATCAAATAGCATTTAACAGATATCATGTTTGCTCATGTTTAGGAACGCCTGTAGAGAATGTGAGAAAGGCCAAATGTGGTCAAAGGAGCTCTGCATGACGCCGTGCTGTATGCAAGTGCTATTGACATATGCCCAAAAAACTCAGTCAATTCCTTATTGGTATGAGGCCTTTCTAATGTTCAGCCTGTGGCGGAGCGCTCAGTCACTGGGGTCATAATTGGATTGGCATGGGAACTGGCTCCAGAGTCGCTTGGCACTGTCCAGGCTGGACCCATGAGGGAATTATCTGCCGCTCAGATAAGGAATGCCATGGGACCGGTGGCACTGCTTGTCTGGACATAACCTGGATATACGAGGCATTCCTGGGAACGCCAGGTCTGTTAATATAGCGCGTTTCCAAAGAGCTGCATTGAGTTTTTATTACCCGATTGTTTTTGTGAAGAACCTCCGGAGCAATTGGCTGAGACACAGTCAGTATATATATTTGAGATAGTGGCTGCTGTGATTTGAGGTGTCGAAAGGGCAGGAGGGCTGCAGCGATGGGGCATGCTGCCTGTCAGGGGGCGAGAGACACAGAGAGAGAACACAGTGCGAGAGAGAGAGAGAGAGAGAGAGAGTGAATCCTCCCTCCTCATCCGGCTCTCTTACGCAAAGATAAATAAAGAGGCTAAAAGCCGAAGAGAAGAAGCAGAAAGGAGCTTTTGTGGTTTCCGAGTGGGGTCCCTCTCATGGCGGTTCCCACAGCACTGGGCTCGTGATGACATTCACCATGTTTCACACACACACACACACACACACACACACACACACACACACACACACACACACACACACACACACACACACACACACACACACACACAAACGCATGCTGATGGGCCCTGTGACTGCGGTGACTTTCGCTGGTGCCGGGCCCCAGACGGGACGGCGAGGGCCCCCAGAGCCACAGGCAGCCATTGTGCTGTCGCCGCGGAAACCAGCCTCTTTATGTCAGACATGTTTTTCTGTTTGTTTTCTTTTTTATGTCTTTAATGTGGGTAAGGGGGAATGTTTCCCCTCTCATCTCCCCTCCCCCCTCCCCACTGCTCTGCATTATTTCCCCAATACCCATCTTCCTCCTCCTCCCACCAATCCATCCACATTTGTTTCTCCTCTTCTCCTCCCTCCTCCTCTTCCACTCCCTTCCACCCTCATGTCGACTGCCCCCCCTCCCCTGGAGATCGTCATTTGTAAAACTCTTTGCTTGGACAGCCCATATCTTTGTCGTGGTGTTGTGGCCTCCCTCTCACTCAGCTCCTTTTTATCTGTATTTCATGAGGTTTTGGCACAAACTGGCACTTTTTCTTCCTGCACTGAAAAAAAAACACACACAACAAAACAATGTGCGCAACTCTAAAACAACAAAACCTATCCCCAAAAGAATTTTGCCTTTCCCACGCTAAGCCAATTTTCTTCAGAAGATTAAACAAACTATCAATAACAAAATGAAAGAAACGGGGAGAGGAGGGGGTGAAGGAGGAAAAAAAAAAAGAATCTGGTTATGATTCGAGCCTCTAAAGAAAAGCCAACACAGGATGCCCCAAAGTTCCCCAATGAGAAAAACAAACCTACAAAAAAAGCCAACTGTTACTATTTTTAAGTGCCTGAAGAATGTCGCTCGGTGACATGACTCAAAGGCACGCCGGGTCTCGTCCGTAATCAGTCCATTCTGACTGCGCTGCTCAACCACATCAAGACACAGTGCGCAATCTTTTATGAGCCGCAGAGAAAGACGAGGAGAAGAAGGGGAAAGTGAAATATGAAAGAGTTCAGGGCTAATCCAGTCAGTCCCCTCAGCCATGCATGCGACTGTGCCTGATTTGACCCAGGGTTTTAAGACTCTGCTAATATTAGCCACTGTAAAACTAGTTTTGTTTGAGCTGACTATCAGTCAAGTTTATGGAGGAGACTAATTTTTTATGGCATGGAGCCATGTGATGCTTAGTTCCTCTATCGGCTTTCTATTTTTGTCGGTGAAAAAAAGGCATACGGGGAACACACTTGCAACTGGGAATGGAAAGTCAACTTTGCACGACAAGGATGTATTCAGAAGAGTAAACAAATGCATCTGTCCCTCAGTCAAAATCAAAGATTTGGATAAAGTTGGTTCCAGATTCCTCAGAGGAGCTCTGAGTGGAAAACCCAGGAGCTGTTCGTCCATCCATGTTTTATCGCCCTATAGGCTGCAGCTCTCTGACACCCTCTCACTTTCCTAAATCCCTCTTATAACTTTACACCTCAGATTACGACCTTTATCAGCGAGGCATTCTGCCCGCGCCTCGTCCTGACGGCAGCTCGGAAGAGCAGCCATAAGCCCTCAAAAACCGGCATTAAAAACTTGCCGCCACCACACTGCTGGGTAATTTTTAGTGTTCCCAGAAGGGGATTAGAGTGAGTGTGCATGGAAAGAAAAGACTTTGATGGAGGAAGGGTAATGACTAACATCGTTTTCATCTCCTGAGGGAGTTGGTGCCACTTTTATTGGTTATTATTAACAATGACTAGAGCTGAGGGAAGTGATGCTCTGATCACTGAATCTGGATCCTTTCAGGATTCTTTTTTTTTTTCTTTACTGACACACAATCAAGTCTGTGTTATTCAGTAAAACTAATGGACTGGAACAGTTCAGCTGATCTATAAACTTGGGAATGAAACTTGTGAAAAACTAGTATGGCCCTATCTTGAATAGAGTGGCTCCCAAGGTCTTTTACTGACGTACAACCGCAGTGGTATCAGATGAACTCAAGTACCTTGTCATCAATACTACCTGCCAGGTTCCAAAGATGTCCTCATGAATTGATTATAAAGTGTTTGTTCTTTAAAAACAAATATTTTCATGTTCAGACTATTGGTCAAGTTTGGATTAACCTTTACTTTAATTTACCTTAAATCCTCCATTCCTTCTAACCTAACGGTTTCCACATTTTACTCTCTGCTCTTAGATTAATATTTCACTCATTATATCCATTATCTTTAGCTAGGTACTTCAGCTGTTTATCTATTAGCTTATTTTACCTATAACATCTGTATCTGTCATTTAATGTTGCTTATATTTATTATTCATGCATTGATAACTCGTCCCCACTTCCTCCCATCTTGTGCATTTGGAGCCAGTTTGTGCAATAGCGTTCAGGGGATGTAGCCAATGAGGTTCTGCCTTGACACCCACTCAACAATTCTGAGTCAGTCTTAGCCGTCAGTCCTGATGTTTCACCTGTATTTATGGCATCGAATAACTATTTAAAACCAAACTTACTGGAAAGATTTTAACTTGCAAACATCAGTCTGGTCCGAACTACTTAAAATGACAGAAACCATCTTTGAGATTTATTTGATGTATACTTTGACTGTTTATTTGGGTTCATGTCCCATCCACTAACATGGAGAGGGCAGGATTCCCGACTTATTCTGCAGCCAGCCACCATGAGCCAATCAAGACTGTTTGGCTTTACTTTTGGGCAGCAATCATGTTGTCCATCTTAATGCACGGCATCTGACCATAAAGCCTATTGTATGCACTTTTAAATCGCAAATAGTTTTTTGAGTAAAAGTAAAACACATCAATCATAACGTAAAGTTCTGTCTGTTTCGACATCAAAGAAACACAAGACAGAGATGTATGCTCACAGACATGAATACATGCATTCAAAAACCTATGTATGCATCAGATGTTTATGCAAAACCATCTTGCTGAAAGGCATATTTGCATAGTGACCCGATGCACTCTGCACAAAGCTCAGGCACAAACACACGCTGTCTTTCTCAGACAAGAAAACTTGGTTGAGGTCAATGCTGGAGGGCGACAAGCTCACTGTATATAGTACAGGAGGCTTTGATCTCAGTGCTCGGCTGTGGCAAAGACAGCCAGCCAGCGCTGAGGCCCTGCGCTACCGGAAGCTTGTGGTCTGGGACGGCTCCGTTTACTACTCTGTTCTGGTGCTAAATATACAATAATAAAAAGGCTGGCAGATTATTTCAGACTGTGATACATTTCCTCTCCAGCGAGGGAAGAAAGGACTAAGCGAGAGACACTCCAGATCACTGAAGGACATTAAGTGATAATTACAGAGAGAGATAGGCAGAAAGAGAGAGATGAGGTTTTTCTCTCTCTTGCCTCTCTCTTCCTCTTCCTCTGCCACCACAGAGGAAAGTGGCGTCTCTGAACTGAAGAGGGGCGCCTGCTGTATTAGACTGCCAATGATTGGCTATGATTGCATTGTCTGATCCCATAAGGGATAAAAGGGCAGCAACACACACGCTCTCTCACCACATGCCTGTATTTCATTGCTCAACGATCACTGCCTCCTCAGAAGTGAAACATGGCTTTTTTGAAAACATCTTTAGACGAGTAGCCATAAAAGAGAATATGACTCAAATTCAAACATTGTCTTTATCTTTTTCAAATCGGTTTTCTGAAACACTAAAGGCACACGCGCACGCACGCACACACACACACACACACACACACACACACACACACACACACACACACACACACACACACACACACACACACCCTTGCACGCCCCTATGTACTCGACTTCACCACCAGTCCACCACACTCCTCTCAAAGCTCTTTGATCCCCGGTCGAGGGTCCTCTCCGTGGTGCCTCTGTCTGAATTCCAGAGATTCTGGGATAATTCAAACGTTTCACGGCACATACTTGGTCCCCCCAGGAGACAGCGGCGGAGATGGAAAATGCCACCACGGTCCCCGGCTCACTCTCCCTCCATTGTCCCTACTCTTTAATCAGGCCCTCTCTGTGGCTCGCGCTGCCACCGTGGTGTGTTGTCTCAGCCTGGGAAAATGCCGGCCTAAGTGGCTGTTATGTACTGAGGCGCAGACCACAGGGACCCAGAGGGGTGCTGCTGGAGCCCTCTGTGCCAGCCACGGGTCTCAGAGTGGCTAACACACACAATGAGTGAGGTCCCAAATCTGGATGTAGCCACACACAACAGCCAACGCTACATGTATTTACTTTTTAGACTTTGCTTTGATCAGTACATCATATATCATCCTAATCATAGGTGCATGGTGATAAATCATGAATATTATTTATTCCAAAACAGTTACTGGGTGGAAACCAGCATTGAACTGCCATGCAGATGGGGCAGTATTGCAGTGTGCTTGCTTGGCTGTGAAAGGTCTGTGGAGAGGGAGTTTCCTGCCCTTATGTCAACACATGACCAAAACAAAGGCCTTGTGTTTCCCTGAGTCAGAGAGAAGAAGGTCAGGAACCAGCGCTAGCTCAGAGTTGAACCCATTTCAGCTTTGTTTAGGGACAGACTCGTGTCAGGGCTGGGCAGCTGGGTCAACCGACGGTTGGCCTGCCTTCAGCCGGACAAAGCGCTCCCTCGGGTCAGATTTACAAGGACTGAGTCAAACCCTACTGGTTTATATTTAGTGCTTATAAGCGTGAACTGAGTTTTTATGATGTGCCATAAATTTCATTTTCAAAAGAGGTTGAGTATGGAGGCTCATGTACGCCTACTCTGTGGTTTCTCCAGGCCACCACGAAGCCTTTGTGTTCACCCTGTTTGCCATGGGAAAATATCTGAAACAAATAAGTCGCCTGGTCGGCACCCATCATTGTAAAAAACACTTCTAAGAGCTGTGGATTGTGCTGAGAGGGTGTGGCACAGTGCTTAAGGAACTACTTGTTTACTCTCGCTATGTCAAAAAATAGAAGAGGCACTATTTTCTCTCCGAGATGGAAGGCAAATAAACAAGTATTCTTGAGTTGACGTTGTGGGAAGGCGCGAGCCGCCTGTGGTTGTGCAGCGACAGGCTGGACTTGGTATGAGCAGGAGTTTGACACTTTGAGGCTCTTGCCCCAAAACATCATCACCATCATCATCACTATCAATGAGTTTCTGCAATGGAGAGAGGGAGACATCACTCAAAGTTCATAGTAGCTAAAACAAGCCTGTGTGAAATCTAAATGTGCAAAAAGTTAAAGATTTCCAAGCATCAAAAATATGTGTGTATTGGATGTGTCTACACATATGGCATTATCTGCAGTGTGTGAGACAATGTGGATCCTATTGTTAGTCAAACATACTCACACATGGGTAACTCAAGGTCCGGGGCCACGACTTGAGTTCTCACCCCTGCTGAGCGAAGATCCTTCCCTGTTGTGTATTCAGACAATGTTAATCTCAGACTCTCAGCTCCCTGCAATTGCAAATCTTGTGTTTGCAGAGGCCGCTGTGCTGCTGTTCAGCAACACTTACATAAGCTGTTTTCAGACATGAACTCAGGAGGATGTCCGTAAAATTGGGTTTACGGAGTCTGCCTTTCACACATGAACAATGCAGCAGGGGAGCCTCCGCTCAGACGCATTCATAACAACATCAGTAGAGTGTTCAGGTGAGGGGTGGCACAGCAGGCAGAGACAGGACTTAACATATAAAGTCCTTGTCAGTCCTTATCAACATCTTTGTCGGTGTCTTCTATATATACGGAACTGGATTTTCATCCTGAGATATATGTATTCCTTTTGGGTATTTTTCATTTGTGTGTCTGTCGCATGTGAGAAACATCATCAACACTCCACCCAGAACATATAGATAGTGTAGAAAACATTTTTAATGACATCATAAATGTATGCAGTATTTATATTTCCTCTACTATAAATGCTTCAGTTTCTAATTCTAATCTCTTCTAAATTCACCTGTCTCTATAGTGGAAATATATTTGTTGAGTTCAGCCAGAGACCTTTTACGTGTGGTTTCAATGGAAGGTTCTTTTGAAAGTTAATTTGTATGTCTGTCTTTTAGAGATGTACTGCAGAGTAATGGCTCAGCAGTATAACTGCACGCGCCCACATGTTAATAGCAATTACATAACATTGGTATTTTAGGCTCTAATATTTTTTTGTTGATCACAGTTGAATGGGATCAACTGTCATGTCTGTGATGCACAGTGTTTAGATACTCTGTGTCAGTGTCATGCAATTACCAAGCCATAACCACTATAGGACTACTTAATATCTAACACTTTTTAAGCTAGAAGCTTATGTCAAAATTAATTAATTTAGCAGTATACAATTAATATTGACATGAGTTAATGTTATTTCAAAAAACACAGAGAGGCTGACGAAGCTAAAATATCCAGAATAATCTTCCGCATTTGGAGTTTGCGTACCAGCGATCTGGGGATGTAGTCGTGGTGGCGAGGTCCTGTCGATACACACACACTTGACCAAGTCAGTCAGTATAAACTGTCAATCGATGTTTCGCCACCTTTTGTTTTTTCCTAGCATCAGCTAATTATAACCAAACTCACCAGAAAAAAATAACAATTGAACATACACCAGTGTGATAAGAACTACCTGAAAAAGCAGAAACCATCTTTGAATTAGAATTTTATTTTACGTCTGCTTTGACTTTTTAGTTTGGTCCATATCCCATCCATCAACATGGAAGAGCAAAGAGTCATTTAAGACCTATACTGCATCCAGCCACCAGGTGGCGATCGAGACGCTTTGGCATCACTCTGGGAGCATCCTGTCCTCCATCTTCACATACAATCTATGGCTGCATTTGAATTGTCCATTTTGCGTAGGAACCTTCCTAACTAAATGAAATGACCTGGAAGTATTTCAGTGGCCGACATAAGAGCTGTTTGAATTCTCAAAATGATAAGGAAAGGAGCTTCAATGCTTCCTAACTTATCTCCTTTAGCATAGGAAACACCGGACCATCCTTTATGAAAGGAAAGGAGAAAATGCCGCCCCTCAAGTCTATGCGGCAGCAACATTTCAAGCCACTCAACTTCATATTTGCACCTGAACACACCCACTTAAATATAAAATACAGAACAGCTGTTTTATTCTCATGACACGATCCAAAACTGACGTGAATCCTCACATAGTCGTCTGAGCTCCTGATTTCTTCTCTGTCACATCTGTCCAGTGAAAGAGCTGAATGAACTTATAGTTCACATTGTCATCATCAGAGCTAAATACTTGTGTAAAAGTTATTTGAATTGTGGAAAAAAATATTTTTCCACTAAGGTTTTATATATTCTTCACATTATTATATTATTTCATAATTTCAGTCCTCTAGATCTAATTGAAAATGAAAATAATTTCAGTTTTTGTTTGTTTCTGTGAGTAACTGATGGTTAAATTTTGTCTTTGTATATCTTTTCTCAGAACGTGTCATTCTGTTTTAGACAGGTAACTTTATTATAACTGTCAGAGCACAGCACAGACTACTGTACATTTTGTGTGTATCTTCTGTTATAAATAAACTTCTTTGCAACGTGGATCTCCTTTCCTAACTCCTTACGTCATCTCCTTCACATCTTTCCTTGACCTGGTGACGTATTCCATAGGGGTCAAGGAATAGTGGTTAGAAAAGGAGATTATATACATTTTCCGAATGCAGCCTGCGACAAGGCGAATACAAATAAATTAAAACAATGTAAAAATTGTATCATAAGCTACTATAAACTATTTACATGAGAAATCTGCCTCTTGAACATGTGAATGTGAAGGCTCACACTCAGGTTTTATGACCTCACACCTCCTGCCATTTCTACAATATATAAAGAATCATCCAGGCCAGATTTGATTGAGGTACAAGGTCTTGGTGGCTTTCAGATCATTTTCCACCTCTTCTAACAACACGTTTTTTTAAAGCGCCACAAAGTTTTACAGTACGTTGGGTGGCTTTTTGGCTGTGTCGGTCGCTGATTGGATAAGACAAACAAGTCACCGGGGGCTGAAGGCGGAAGTGTTTGGCTGAATGCAGCGCTGTACGATGGGCGTTGATAACCGCTGTTCTTGTGCTATATTAAAGTTGTGGCGACGTTCATTAAACAGGTGAGAGCATCATATGTCTTCCTTAAACCTCAGTGTGTGTTGACCTGCCTCGTAAAGTGCAGCTGTTTGCAGTAGCTCCAAATAGCAGTCGCTGCTGGGCGCTAGCAACACAGGCTAGCATGTTGTTAGCATCCTCCTCTCAGATCCCCTGTCAAACACATGCCTGTACGTTTCAACGTGGGTGCCATTGACTCCTGGCAACCTGAAAAAAGACAGCTTTCCAAAAGTGGTGGCAGCAAATCTTGGATTTCTAAAGTTTGCTTCCCAAAACTAAGGCCTGTATAATATTGTTGTTAAATCCCCACGTCTCTGTCATATCACTGGGGCTTGCTCTTATTTTACACTCTCAGAAACTTGTCAAGCCGGATGCTCGTGCCTGTACATCGGTATCTTGATATATGGAAATCAAACATGTTGACAGTGACTTCACCAGCAAAACGTTGTGCTGCTTGCCAGGGGATTTTCTGAAAGACCCTAGATTTAGGGAAAATGCCCCAAATTCCTTAAGCAGAGTAACAATGAGGGCATTATGTTTTATTCAATAAATAGTATTTTATCTTTGTATTTAGTATGATGCTAAATACTAATAGTATTTAGTATGTACGAACATAAACATGGAAATCGTTAGATGTTTGGGCATTAAGTGCCAACGTCTCTCCATGTTTCCTTGGTTTCCAGTATATATATGTATACATATTTAAATGTTTCTATTTTTCTTTGGATGTTTCTAGATTTTTTTATTTATATATTTTTTGTTCTAATAACTGACGGCACCAGGCAGAGACAAGAGAACTAAGAATTTCATTGCATTGATTACTTGTTTATTTCTGCATATGACAATAAAGCCTTTGATCCCTTTATAAGTACATTTTTTATTTTGCCACGAGAAAAAAACGTTTCTTTCATGGACCAAATGTAATATCAGATGAAGGACTGAAGTATATGAAAACATAGGACTTGAACAGATATATTTCACAAGCATGGTTTTGGGACCCTTTCATGATACAGATAGACCAGGGTTGGTTTGAACAAAGTCTGAAACTGTGTGTTGCAACATCCTTATCTGAATTGACACAGAAAGACGTGTTGCTTAACCTCATTGATTAAAACACTGCACGACCCTAACTCACTGGTAAATATTTTCCTTTCTCCTTGTGACCCATTTTGACTTGGAAGTGCCAGCATCTTTGTTGTTTACAGAACCTGAGAAGTTCCCAACCTGTTGCTGTTCCCTATTTTAAAGTGACACTCCCTTCTCTTTCCTCTCTCTCTGGCAGGGGTCACTGAAGTTCAGACATGGAGGTGCCCTGCTACCTGCCCAAACTGCTGTTTGAGCTCAATGAGCAGCGAAAGCGAGACTTTTTCTGTGACTGCAGCATCCTTGTCGAGGGCCGTGTTTTCAAGGCCCATCGCAATGTGTTGTTTGCTGGTAGCGGCTATTTCCGAGCTCTCCTGGTTCACTATCTGCAGGTGAGAGAAGCTGTCTTTGCAGTGTTTTGTTTTCTTCAGTGGTGGGAAATGAGTGTTGTGCATGACTTCTTAGAAAAAATATTGTGTACTGGCCATGATAAAGTATTTGTGTTGTGTTTTATTTACATTGATGCCTTTACGTCTTAGATAAACTGATATTTCATATGGAGAATACAAGAAATTTGCACTGTCAAATGAATAAACTAATGGCTTTGTCTCAACTCTGTCTTTTCAGGATAATGGTCAACGCAACAGCACAGCATCACTGGACATTGTAACGGCTGATGCTTTCTCAATTATCCTGGACTTCCTCTACTCTGGCCGCTTGGCCTTAAACAGACGCAATGTCATTGAGGTGATGTCAGCTGCCAGTTACCTGCAGATGACTGACCTGGTGAACTTCTGTAAAGGATACATCCGCTCATCATTGGAAATATGCAACAAAGACAAGGAGAGGAACACTGAGAAGGAGGAGCGGGCACAAGATGGAGCGATGGGTCCCGCAGACAGCGGCACTCCAACCGTGGCGATTTCCAGTGGTGCAGGGGCTGCAGAGCCTCATTCGCAGGTTGCGGAGGCAGATAGAGGGGCAGGTTTAGGTCCGGAGTCGGCTAGAACTCCCTTGTCGAACCCTGTTGCCACACCTCCAGGGACCAGCAGGGACATGGACAGCGATTACCATTCCAGGGAGGAGTTTGCATCTGGGAGTGAAGGACAGAAAGGACACATGGATCAGACAAACCTCTCATCTTCCTCATCCACTGCTTTGACCCCAGAGTTAGTGAACCCTAAGATAGAGTACGACCCTGATGAGGAGCTCATGGAGTCCCCTGACACCAAAGACCTTTCCTCGTATCCTGGGCCTTCTTTGCATAATCCTCATCATAGCAGGCTACATCCCCCAAGTCCCAACGAGCGCTCCTCCCTGGGATACAGCTCTTCTTATAATGCCAGGCAGCTGATTGAGATGCTGGCCAGAGGTGAGGGCCCCAGTCCCCTGGGGGACAGAGTGGGGCAGCGCTTTTCCCAAGGACTTAGTAACAGCCCAGGAGGTGGCAGAATGGATGAAAGTGTAGGTTTCGTGGGATCGTCTATCATGGAGATGCAGTCTGACTGGCTTGGAGAGGATGCAGGTTATTAACAAAATCACATGTTAAATGGCCTATAGGGTGACATATTTACCCAAAGGCTTTTAAAAAAGCATCCTGAGTCAAAAGCTATGCTGCATTCAATACATTCTCAGGCAGAGAAGACAAGGCATTTTGCAGTGTTGTCCTAATGAGATGGATTTCAATTATTGGCCTCTCTCTCCCCCTGCAGGCGATGGCTTGGTAGTGCCAGTGAAGCTCCACAAGTGCCCATTCTGCCCGTACACTGCCAAACAGAAGGGCATCATGAAGCGACACATCCGTTGTCACACAGGAGAGAGACCCTTCCCCTGTCCCATGTGTTGCAAGAGGTTCACAAGACAGGAGCACCTCCGCAGCCATTCCCTCAGTGTAAGATATCAGTGTTGCCGTGACAGCAAAAAAGGATGTTGCATCACATGCAACTTGGTTCCGATAAGAAGGCTTTTTGAGTCTAGTTACCTCTGCAGAGGAGAATATGTGTTCATTTGTTTCTGTCTGTTTGCTCGCTTAGTTGTTTGCAGGTTCACACGAAAACTACCAAATCAATTTCCACCAAAATGGTTTGCGGAGTAGCCTGTAGGAACATAAACATAAAGGAATATTTTGCTGCTAGAAATAAATGTCCACAATAAAGAAGCAGGGTCTTCCCATATTATCTCTACTCATGTGTCACAGCCTCTGAAATATAGATTTTGGAGTAAGGAAATTAATGTTTTCTGTGAGATCGTTTTCCTATAAGTTAATAATGTTAGCTATATTCTTTACTATTAGGTCTTCATGATCGTAATAAGGCGATAACTCTGATGCTATATTGAAGGGAGTGGTTACATTTTATTTTTCATATTCAAAAAAAGAATGAGAAACTCAATACATATTCTAAGAACTTTATTGAACATGACGTGCACTAACGTAGCAAAACTGCAGTAAAAAATTCATGTGATAAAAATATATATATTCTTTGTCCACATAATTTGAACAACAGGAATAAATGTACTTCATGCTTGGTGTTTTCTTGATGACATGCAAGGACATATACTGAAGATTTAACTTTCACTATGATAACACATGCGTATGTGTAGAATTTTCATATACAGCTTTCTTTCATGGACCAAATGTAAAATCAGATGAAATAATATAAAAAAAAGATAAGGACTGAAGTATATGAAAACCTAGGACTTGAACAGAAATATTTCACAAGCCTGGTTTCGGGACCATTTCATGATACAGATAGACCAGGATTGTTTGAACAAAGTCTGAAACTGTGTTGCATCAGCTTTTTCTGGATTGACACAGAAAGATGTGTTGCTTAACATCATTGATTTAAAACACTGCATGACCCTAACTCAGTGGTTGAACAACATCTGTTGAGCAGGAAATGATTAAACTTGTTAAAGGTTTGAATTTTAATTCATTCTTGTTTGAGAGTAAATTTTTTTAATGGTTTGTACAAATGAATTTTAAACCAGTAATAGCTCGCCTTTAGTTGTAAACAGTAATTAGCCACTTCAGTCTTTAATTTAGCGCAGTCAAATTAACTGCTTTAATCCCTGTTGCTTGTGAGTAGTAAAGCACAATCAGAGCAGTTAATCCTTTGGCTCTTATATTGTTTTTCACTGTACTGTATAATAATGTCAAAGTTGTTGTTGCTGCCTCTACAAAATGATTAAAATACTGCTGTGTCTCTGTCACTGTTCACTATCACCAGGTCCACAGGCACTACTGGCCCGTGTCTTGTAAGAGCTGCAGACGGACCTTCACCGGATCCAGTGTGTCGCCGGGGCTCAGACGCTTCGGCATCTGCGACAACTGCAATTGCGTGACAACCACTCATGATGAGTCCACCCCCGTTCCGGCTGCCAGCCAACCAGAGCCCATGGAGCGTGCAGATGGCGGTACAGATTGGTCCAGTTTTATGGACGACGTGGACGAGGTGGAGGTTGGCAGAGTGGAGGACTTGGTGGAGAAACAGATGCTTGAACGGCAGCTTGCCGTCTGCAGTGATGTCGGTCACACACTGTGAATCTGTTGCCCACTGTGCGCAGTGATGAAAACAATGTTGACTCTTAACCGTTCTGCTGTGCAGTTGTTAACTGTGGCCAAACTGCTGTTGATGTTAAATTATTGCTGTATCATGAGCTTATTTATTGATTTATATGTAACCACAAAATTATTCGTTTTGACTATTTGGCTCCTGTGATTTGTCTGACAGCAGATGGATTCAGGATTCAGTGTTTGTGTTTTTTTAAAATCATAAATGTGCTCTTTAACTTCCTGCCTGTTTACATAAAGACAATTTCAAAGCTGTACTTTCCTGCATTTTTATAATCAATACACAAGATGGACAAAGAGCTTGTTCTATATTATGATGACAGCTTAATCCAGATTAAATTTCACAGCAAAAAAATTGCTTTTGTTATGATGGGACCACTGTGGGAATTGTTACAAAGAAATGTGTTGTGTAACTGTGGACATGCTTTTCATCTAATTTATCTGTATTCATGTGCTTTTTTACAGTCCGAGATGTGTAAATATAAAGATATGCTAATTTCACTGCTGCTTGACATACGTTATATTTGCATCAAGCTGTTTCATGCTTTCCAGTCGTTAAATCTGACCCATACAGTGACATTTTTACTTGAAGGTAACTAATCCTCGAACCCTTAGTGAAAGATGTGATCTAGGTCAATGGTGATGTTTCCTCAACTATCTCCTGGGGAGAAGATTAAGACAGTAGACCCGAGGCCAGGCCTTTTGATCAAGCTTTTAGAGTTTGATGAATTCGTTCATCAATTCTCCTCTTAGAATTAAAACATCCATAGTGGTGGTCCTGCTTTGTGGTCCCAAGTTCATTCAGTACACACGTTTCCCTCTCAGGTTTGGTCCTTCAGTTCTTTAGTTGAAAAGGATTGTCTGACACTTCACTATGCTGTTCATCACTGTCCCCTCCAGCTCTAAAGTTTCTCTCCCACTGAATCCTTTACCCGTTTTTCTCTTTGATACAAAGGCTGGTATGATATAGTTGTTGTTCATTTTAAACACAGAAATTTCTTCACAAAATGAAGGTGTCCTGCGATCGCCTATATACTGGTGTCAATATTATTGATGTAACCACGTGGCCAGCGATATTGGTTTGGGTAACATGTGAAAAAGCATCTTAAAGGGATAGTTCATTATCCACTTACTCCTCTGCCGATGCGGGGGGGAGGGACGCTAAAATTACCGACGGCAGATATCAGAGGACAGTTGGGATGAACTATCCCTTTAACAATGGACTGTATTGAGTGGGCGTGGCTTATGTGGAATGTACAAAAGGTATAGTCAACTTAAGAATCCGTAAACAACAGCAGAGTATTTCTACAGTAGAATAGAGTCAACCTCTGCTCTTCATGGTCAAAGGATCCTAATCCTCCTCTTCCTCCTCAATGGTGATCATGTTGCCTCCATTGCGTCCTACCTGCATTATTCTCATCCTTATTAGTGTGTTATTGATTGGACCTGGAGGCGCAGCGCACTACGAGCCGAACTGGGCCAGTCTGGATGCCAGACCCCTGCCCGGGTGGTACGACGAGGCCAAGATCGGGATCTTCGTGCACTGGGGGGTCTTCTCGGTCCCCGGCTACGGCCAGTTCAGCGAGTGGCTCTGGTACTGGTGGAGGCACGACAAGCGCGCAGATATCGTGGAGTTCATGAAGACAAACTACCCGCCGGACTTCAAATACGCGGATTTTGCGAGGAAGTTTCACGCGGAGTTCTTCGATCCGGATGCGTGGGCTGATATATTCAAAGCATCCGGAGCCAGGTAGGGTCATCAGGTCCATTTCTACCGGGTACCGACACGTGCTGATGTTTATGGGGCCATAAAAATGTCATACATAGGTCAAATCTTTGCACTTTATAACAAGATGTTGTGTGCATGGTTTCGCAGGTATGTGGTCTTCACATCCAAACACCATGAGGGATTCACCAACTGGCCTTCAGAAACTTCCTGGAACTGGAACTCGATGGACGTCGGTCCTCACCGGGACCTGGTGGGAGAACTGTCTGCTGCTGTCAGGAAGAGGTAGATGCTGCATCTGGCGTTATTCAAATCCACCTTTCTGCCATCCTTATTGATAATTGATAATGATCAGTAGATTAATAAGTTATTTTAAGACCATGCAAGGGAATGAGTGTTAGTGTTATCTGCAAAACAGGATCATATGATTTAAAGGTTGTATAGCAGCCAATGTCTAATTTCTAAATGTAAATGGATAATTGAGTGCTGAGAAGAGATTGAGGTGATACTCCCTCTGTTTGTCTTGTAATTCAATCTTTTTGTTGCTGCTGGGTGTGTGTTCATGTTAATGCCTGCGAGTCGACACTCCACACGTGACGACACCAGGAAGATCGTTTGCTCCTCTTCAGAGCACACACCTCCCACCGCAGCCACAAACCTGTTCCACCAGAATCACTGCAGCCACACCTTGTTTTTTACATTACATGTAATTTGGCAGGGCATGAGTGCATTCAACATCTATGAAGGGGGTACAGTATCTTGCCCAAGGACACAGCATGTGGATTGGGAAGACTGAGGATTGAACCGCTGACCTTCTGGTTGGACGACTCTACCCCCTCAGCAACAGCCACCCAGTTTACATGGGCTTTGCATGGCACGACACAGCGATGTGCAAATATTTGCAACTAACTCTTAACAGAGAGGCAATTGAGACTTTGAACAGTTGAAATAAAAAGGAGTAGCTTTCAACTACTTTTTATATTTACCAGTGATTCTCTGCCACCAGATCCCTGCACATGGGTCTCTACCATTCCCTGTACGAGTGGTATAATCCCCTTTACTTGTCGGATAAAGCCTCCGGATTCAAGACTCAAAATTTTGTGGCCATGAAGACTCTCCCGGAGCTCAGGCTCCTAGTGGAGACATACAGACCAGATCTGATCTGGTCAGATGGGGACTGGGAGGCCCCAGATACCTACTGGAACTCCACCCAGTTTCTGGCCTGGCTCTATAATGACAGCCCAGTCAAGGTGAAACACCCACCACACACACACAGTATGTTGGTTCAATCTTTACTTGCTTACTTACTTACTTATGTATCAATCATGTTTACTACTGTCGTGGAAATTTATCATGAGATTTGAAATAATGAGTTTCTCAGACCGGAGTTGTCTGGAGGTTTAATTATTAGCAGAGGTTTATACAGTCAGCAACATGGCTCAGAGTGCAACAACAAGAAAGTTAAAAAGGAGGGTTTTTATACAATGTGATAAATGGGAAACAGAACAGAAAGCAGACAGGACCGTCTGCTGTCTGGCATCACTGTTACAGAAAGAGGAATCAAATCCAGCACACAGTTGCACAAATAAAGGTCAACAGGAGGTGGATGACATTGATGTTGTATCAGCTAAGTGCACAGAAAACAGTCAAAACAGTAGTAAGACATTGATCAGTGGAATTTTCCATTACACTACATTAGGATGAGGTGGTTACCAATGACCGGTGGGGTATTGGCTGCTACTGCAAACATGGAGGCTACTACAACTGTGCTGACAGGTACAGCCCAAGTAAACTTCCAGACCACAAGTGGGAGAAATGTCAGTCCATCGACACCCGTTCGTGGGGCTACAGAAGAGACATGAAGTTCAAGGAACTCATGGACCTACCCACCATCATAAAGGTGAAACATCACATTCCCCTGTTATTTTTGTCATACCTAATTTGGAGATGCAGCGTTCATCTAACACTCTTTTTTTTTTGTCAGGACATGGTGACCGTGGTAGCAATGGGAGGCAACTACCTATTGAACATCGGGCCCATGTCAGATGGAATGATCGCCCCAGTGTTCGAGGAGCGGCTGAGGGAACTCGGTGCCTGGTTGCAGATAAATGGGGATGCTATCTATGCTTCCACTGTCTGGAGGAACCAGACGGAGAACAACACGGTCGAAGTTTGGTGAGAATTAGAAGTCACGATCTGTTTCACTGTTATGCAAAAGACTGATTTAGTTTGGCTTTAACCACTGTTTGCTCCCCCTAAAGGTACACTGCCAAAAACACCACAGTTTATGCCATACTGCTGGGTTGGCCCTCCAACCAACCATTTCACCTAACAACGCCTAAGATATCTGGAACAACCAGCGTAAGCCTTACTCACTGTGTCTGTTAAAGGAGGATATGATGCTTTTCAGCTTTCCCTATCTTCTACTGTGTTACATGGGTGGCTTCTTTGTATGCTAAAGGATAAATGATAAATTGACTGTATTTATATTGTGCTTTTCTAGTCTCATCAAAGCGCTTTAACGTACATTCCACATTCACCGACTCACATTCATACAGTGCTACTGTACACAACTGTCTGCAAAGCCGTCAGGAGCAGGTTGGGGTTTAGTATCTTGCCCAAGGACACTTCCGCATGCAGAAGGGAGGAGTTGGGGATAGAATCACTGACCTTGTGGTTAGTGGACGACACGTTCTACCGAAGCCACCCAAGGTTAAAAAGCCCAAAGTCTGCATTAAAGAGAGTTCCTCCTAAAAACATTGCTCCTGAAATGCCTAGTCAGAAAAATTAAGAACCTGAGAATAAGTAAAATATGTCTCCTTTTGAATTTCACTTCATTGTATTTAAGAAAAACTCAAGCTTATTCATCTCTCGCATCCACAGGTGACACTTCTGGACTATCCCGACATGAGACTGAAGTGGAAGCCAGTGACGCAAACAGGCGGACTGATGATTCTTATGCCTCTGATGCCACCGTCTCATGGAAATGCCTGGACTCTGAAGCTGGAGGGCGTAGCCTGACATATAGTGTTGTGTCAAGTTGCATATCTGTTACACTGATGTTTACTAAATCTAATACTCATGTATAGATGAAATCATCAGTAAGTTTTAATGTAGGTGCCAAAAATAGTACATTTTTTAAAACTTTATTCATAAGTCTTTCAGTAATTAAACATACAAACTTGCATCACTGTTTTAATACGTAGGCACCACAATCCAGTGGGTCTTTATCTTTCTTCGGTATAACTGAAGTGACTGCTTGTGTCAAAGTTTCAGGTAATTTTTGTTTTATCAGTATTTCTTCATATACTGAGCATAAGACGGGGGATAGCTTTGACGGAAAGGTTTTGTAAAATTCTATGGGAAACCCATCCGGCCCCCCTGCACTGCCGCTGTGCATCAAATTCATTGCTTGAGAAATTTCCTGGGATGTTATAGCTGACTCAAAGTTGGCTTGGGCTTCTGGGTCAATTTCTGGATTGACGATTTTGTCAAGGAAAGCATTAACCTCGGAGACGTGTACAACAGATTCGGATGGGTATAAATTATTATAAATAATTAATAATTTTGGGTTGTGTGGAAGTCCAGGTGCCAAACAGATCTCAGGAATAAACGGATCTCAGGAATAGCTCTACTAGCCGCTAATATTTCAAGTTGGTGTGATAGAAGTCTACCTGCTTTGTCGCCGTGTTCATAAATTGTCGACCTAGACTTATACAAAAGTTGTTCAGTATATCTAGTTCAGTTGCAGAAGTAGTTGTTCCTCTTGTCTACTTCTGCTTTTTGGGTAGTCAGCTCTGAAAGAGTGTGCGTTTCCTCCTTTCAAATGGAGAATAATAAATCAAAACCAGGCAATGGTCCGAAATAACAATGATGTGATACTGACAATTTGTGACAAAAGGGAGGGGTCCATCAACAAGCAACAAAAAAAAAAATCTTGTCTATTTGTTTGTATAACTTGATGAATGACAAAAGAACCATAGCTGACTTAGAAATTGCATTACCGCAAAAATTGTATTTTTGATCATCTAAATTTATAAGCTTAATGTTCACATGAATGAATGAATGAATTGAATTACAATGAATTGTAATGTACTTAGTTGTAGGGTTTACTGAACCAAAACAATGTATGGCCCACTTCCATTGCATGAACAGAAATGGACTTTGTGTGTGAATGTTTTTCAGTGTGTAAAATATGAGAATAAATACAAAGATTTTCACTTTCATGTCATGTTTCATGATATTTATTCCCTTTTCATGTTTTAATGTGTTTTTCATGAAACATTATACATTTAAATGTTAATGAAACTGAAACTTCCATCTAAACAATAATAATTTGACATTGCTCTAAAATGTGTCAAACTGTGTTATCCCATATTATGGTTTATAATTTTTACTGGTGTGTGTGTATGTTCATGTGGGAGCTGACAGAGTGTTTGTCACTGTATCTGACGAGAACTCCACGAAAGTCGAATAAGAAATCATGAAGCCAAACTGAGGAGGGCGACAATAAGCCATCGTTCAGTCTGACGTGCCAAAAAAATCAGACCACAGAAGAAGACGCAGTATTTACGACTTTGTTTTGTTTCTAGCGGAGACCCCGAGTCCCCGGTGCTTCTTCTAAAAAACCCCGAGGCTGTCGGAGGCGACGCGGGGACACACATGGGGAAGTCGCGGGATTTAAGTGAGTTTGAGCGGGGCATGATCGTCGGGGCCCGCAGCGCCGGCTGCAGCATCTCGGAGACCGTGAAGCGGCTCGGCTTCTCCAAGACCGCCGTGTCCCGGGTTTACCGGGAATGGTGCGAGAAGCGGAAGACCTCCAGCCACCGGGGGTCCTGCGGGAGGAAACGCCTCGTCGACGAGAGCGGCGAGAAGAGGATGGAGAGGGTGGTGGAGGCGAACATCCAGGCGACGAGCGAGCAGATCCAGACTCTGTACAACAGCAGCGCCCCGGAGAAGCCCATCTCGCTCGCCACCACCCGCCGGACCCTCAAGCGGCTCGGGTACAGCCGCAAGACGCAGCGGCGGGACTCGCTCATCGTGGCCGGTCTGGAGGCTCTGGCCGTGTACGCGTCCTGTCCACAGCTGGAGACCGATAAGAACTTGGTGTGCAGGGTCCAGGGTGACCCGGACTCAAAGACCCAGTCCTCCACAGGTGTTGTGTTCAGGGACCAGGTGGACCCTGCCCCAAAGACCCTGTCCTCCACTGGGGTTGTGTTCAGGGACCAGGGTGACCCGGACCCAAAGACTCATTCCTCCACAGGGTTTGTATTCAGGGACCAGGGTGACCCGGCCCCAAAGACCCAGTCCTCCACATGTGTTGTGTCAAGGGACCAGGGTGACCCGGACCCAAAGACCCAGTCCTCCACTGGGGTTGTGTTCAGGGACCAGGGTGACCCTGCCCCAAAGACCCAGTCCTCCACAGGTGTTGTGTTCAGGGACCAGGATCACCCACATTCAAAGACCAAGTCCTCCACAGGTGTTGTGTTCAGGGACCAGAATGAGCAACACTCAAAGACCCAGTCCTCCACAGATGTTGTGTGCAATGATGAGAATGACCCAGAATGAAACGATTGAGTCCCCTAACAAACTCTGACTGTAGCATGGAGACTCAACCTGGACTGTTGATGTAGTAAAAGAAGTGTATACCTTTTTCAGAGATTACATAATAAATCAGCTTTCTGCGTGCATTTCTATGTGAACAGAGTAATCTGTGCATACTGAGCTATGCAACACCAGAACATGTAACATTCACTCACTGAGCCCTGAGGTCATGGATCCACAAAATTATGCTCCATGTTGACATGACTGCAATGCACCACATAATTTCTGCAGATGTTCCAGCTGCACATTCATTCTGCCAATTTCCTGTTCTACCAAATCCCAGAGGTGTTATACTATAGATTCACATTTGGGTCAGGGGAGGTCACTGAAGTTCTCAGAAGTCACTGACAATGTTTACATGGACATCAGTATTCTGATATTGACCTTATAACATCGGAATAATGTAAACAGCATTTTCTGATGACCTTAACCCGAATAAGGTCATTCTCGGAATTCAACATCATTGAATTAAGACTTGGCGTATTCAGACCGTAGCCGCATTATTCAGACGTGTACATCGTGATCACATTATAATGTCTTATTAGATCTTTAACAGCATTTTCATAAGCCCAGTTTGAAAAAACTTTTGCTTTATGCCATGATGTGTTATTGTGCTGGAGGTAGAGGATGGTTAATTGGGGCCATTTGATCTGAGTAAAACTTTCCTCACACCATTACACCATCAGCAGCAGCCTGGAACAATAAGACAAGGCAGGTCAGGTCCATGGATGAATGCTTTTCATGCCAAATTATCCATACATGTAGAATTTTAACTTACTGGATGTTTATTTATTTTTTCTGCAGTATTCTGACTAAACTGCAGCAGAGACATTTATATTTGAACATTTCAGAAACTTTCATTCCAATCCTCGCGGTACCAACAATTGAGCCACCAACATCACATTTTTTCTCTCCATTCTGGTGTTTGATGTGACCATGAACTGAAGCTCCTGACTTGTATTTGTAAGAATGTATGCATTGCATGACACCTTTCAAAGGGCTATAACAACATGATTGACTGAGTGATTGTATTAAAAAGCAGGTGTGCAGGGGTTCCCAATAAATTGCTGAGTGAGTGCATACAAGGTTAGGTTTCACAGTAGCAGAAACATTAAAGTAAAAACTTGTGGACATTTTAACAAAATAACAACCAATGTGCATCCCGTATGTATATGACAAAATTAAGGTTTCCATCTTCTTCTGTTGCCTTAACATCTGCCTGTCTATTTGTTAGGCCATACTCAAATAGGTCTGGGCAGACTCTAAAGATTGTCTTGTAGTAACAAAAATGTCTTTCTTTCTTTATTTAAATTTTATGAAATGTATTATACAAGGAAAATATTTGCCTATTTCACTTCCTCACAATAAAAAAAAAAAAAATCTGTAACCTGTAGTTCTCAATCTTCCTCATCATGTCATTATCTATCTAGGGCAGTGTTGTGTATTACAGATTGGATAACAGATTGCAAGTAGATGTTTTTTTTTTCAAATGAACAGAAGTAAGATTCAGTCATTGGTTTCTGAAAGAAATCATTTTACTTCACCAGTAAGGCACTAGCTAAATAACAGGTAAACATCAGGCAAATCAAATCCTCCATCAAGGGACGCAGAAAAAACAATCTCCCTGGCGAAACAGGGGAATCCTCAGCTATCATCACCTAGTTACACTTTTCATAGGGATGTAACAAATCTTGATCACAAGAGGATTTGACTTCTTGACTCAAATGGGATGGAGATTGTTTAATAAATGATTATGTTTAGATTTTATTTGATCGGAACTGATCTGTGTGGATAGGGTAATAACACAGCATGTATGTATATGTATATATATATATATATATGGTTCATTACATATGATTATAGTATAGTAATATCTCAATATATCCTTTATTTCAGTGTTATCCAAAACCATTAAAATATTAATAACAATAACAACTTTATTTGTAAGCACTGATATAAACAAGGTTAAAAAGTGCTTCACACAAACAAAAAATCTATGGCAAAATGGGGAATGAATTATAATAAAAGGTATTCAGTTAAGAGCCAGATCATAGCATAAAAAGGTCAAGACCATACATTTATAGAGAGACAGTTTGGCCACAAAACAATACAATTACAAACAATTACAAACAAGACACTTCTACACATTCCATGAGCAAAAAAAAGGGAACATTTTATTCTAAATATTCTGAAATCGAATAATATTTGAGCAGCATTTTAAATTGTTCATTGTTTCACTCCATTTACTGAAATACACATCTCCTTTAATATCAATTAAAATCGACCAAGTCATATCTATATATTTAAATATATAACATGATCTTGTTTAGTTATTGTGTGTATTTTACGTATTACACACTTCTAAGACCAACTTAACCTGTGTCTCTATAACCAGCGTATAACTTGTGCGTAAGTTGAAATAAAGTTGTAATAACAAAAGGCCACGTGACCGATCATGTGCGAACAGTCACATGACAGGAAGTAAATCACCTGCAGCTTCACAACAACCCAGTGTGATTCCCTGTGGCTCAGCCCGAGCTTCCGTGTTCCTCTGAGGTGTGTTCACACTCCGCTCGTGTGATGGTGGTGTGACCCGCTGCCTGTCACCATGTTGCTCCTGCTCCTCTGCACCGCGGCCCTCGTTTCTCAAACCGCGGCTCGCTACACCGCGAACTGGACGAGCCTGGACGCCCGGCCGCTGCCTGCGTGGTACGATCAGGCCAAGGTGGGGATCTTCGTCCACTGGGGGGTCTTCTCCGTCCCCGGCTTTGACAGCGAGTGGTTCTGGTGGCACTGGCAGGGCCAACAGCCCCCGGACCCCAAGTGTGTGAGCTACATGCGCAGCAACTACCCGCCCGGCTTCAGCTACGCGGAGTTCGCCCCCCAGTTTCGCGCTCAGTTCTTCAACCCGGGGGAGTGGGCGGACATTTTCAAGGCCTCCGGTGCAAAGTGAGTGCGCTCATGTGGATCATGTGTCTACTTACTGATGAGAAGAGGCGAGAAACTAGAGTGAGATAGAAGACGCAAAGTAAATAAGTGGTAGAGAAGTAACAATAGAGCAGGATGTTGAGAGAGAGAGAGAGAGAGAGAGAGAGAGAGAGAGAGAGAGAGAGAGAGAGAGAGAGAGAGAGAGAGAGAGAGAGATATCCACAAAACACTTTTAGAGTCACAGGGGTAAACAGTGTTGCAGCCAAATCCGATGTAACTGGGGGCTCGATTCTTCAAACGTAAAAAAACAACAGAAATAAAACAAAATGCCTCCATACTGCTCCTGTGGTGTCATCCAACCCCGGATATTCAAATTGTACTTGAAACAGCGTCATTTAGCCCAAGTGTCTGCTGTTATCCTCCTGCCTGGTGCATCGTTTGTGCGTGCACACAGCGCACAGACTGTTTGCCTTATCTCTAAGTTTACAGATGAGGTCTTGGTTAGGCTGGTGAGGACAGCTGTGCAAACCTGTGTGTGTATGTGTGTACTCATGATCATACACTCTCTCAGTATTATTTGACATACATCTGCTCTGGTGTCCTGAGCAGCACATGGCCACACCCCGTCATTATCATGTGAATCACAGGTACGTCGTCCTGACGGCCAAACATCACGAGGGATTCACTAACTGGGCGTCTCCTTATTCCTGGAACTGGAACTCCGTGGACACGGGTCCTCACAGAGACCTCGTGGGCGACCTGGCAGACGCAGTGCGCAACAGGTGGGTCCTCAGAGAAAGGGGTTCCTGTTGGCTGCTGGTGTCAAATCAGAAATTTGAAGTTTGTAATTTCTTCATGCAGGTCGTTGCACTATGGACTCTACAACTCCCTGTACGAGTGGTTCAACCCTCTCTACCTGGCTGACAAGAAGAATGGATTTAAAACACAGAATTTTGTGATGCAAAAGCTTCTTCCAGAGCTTTATAACATGGTCGTAAGGTCTGTAGTGCTGCCATTATTGCATCAGCAACAACTTGCACATCATATAGCCAGACATAGTTTTATTGGCACAAGCACGGCATGCTGGGAGTGTGTTTAAGCCTTTCCCTTCCTGTTGCCTTGCAGGTACAAACCTGAGTTGATCTGGTCTGATGGGGACTGGGAAGCACCTGACACCTACTGGAACTCCACCCAGTTCCTGGCCTGGCTCTATAATGACAGCCCAGTCAAAGTAAGTGCACATATCACGTTCAGGTAGCGGACGTTCGGCGGTTTTATTGCTTCAGTGAGGTTGCATGTACTTATTGGATGTTCCTCGTTTCAGGACACCATCGTGACCAATGACAGGTGGGGAGCTGGCTGCGCCTGTAAACATGGCGGCTACTTTAACTGTGAGGACAAGTACACTCCAGGCCAGCTGCCCAAGCACAAGTGGGAGAAGTGCACGTCTGTGGACAAGTTATCGTGGGGTTACAGGCGGAACATGAGGCTGATTGAACTGATGGACTTACCCTCCATCATAAAGGTGAGGATATGAGATAGTATCTTATAGCATAGTAGTATATATAGTATGAACCCGTAATGACAGCTAGGCTGGTTGTCATCCTCCTCACCCTGCTGCTGCTGCTGTTGCAGGATATGGTTCGTACCGTGGCTCTGGGAGGTAACTACCTTCTGAATGTGGGCCCCACATCTGACGGGGTGATCCCTCCTGTGTTTGAAGAGAGGCTCAGAGGTGTAGGGGCCTGGCTGGATGTCAACGGGGAGGCCATCTATGCCTCTAAACCCTGGAGGGTCCAAACGGAGAACAGCACTGGCCAACAGCCAATCTGGTAATAAATGGGGAAGAGCTGAATCATGACAACCAGTTGCTTAGGTTGAGAATGTGTCATAATCTAGAGCAGAAGTTCGAGAACTCTATGCTAAAGCTGTATCTGTTTTCACTCAGTGTGACCTGGTATTTCCAAAGCCACCTACTGTGGAAGATCCAAGCATTTTGAAGGTCTTTGCATATCAAGTCTTGGCGTGCAAATACCTTCAGCCTGTCGTGCAGAAAAAGACTGAATATCTCTTGTAATCTTGTTTAAGGGATTGATCCAGCATGCAGATTATTGATGCAGCTGTCATCTCCATTTTTCCCAGGTATACATCTAAAGGGACCACCGTCTATGCCATCATGGTAACCAAACCCTCAGAGTCCATTGTCAAACTGCTGGTACCCAAAACATCACCAACCACCAAGGTAAAAGGGCCGAGATGTTTTATTGAAACTCATCAGTTACGACTTGACAAAAAGAAATGTAACCTCGTATGAACTTTTACAACCCTCTTACAGAAGATATGTATGTGTGATTTCCGGTTTATGAAAATTAAGAATCTAAATCACTGATGTCCCGTGTCCAGGTGACCTATTTGGGGAATCCAAAGGCCTTACCCTGGTCCCCAGTTGGTCCCAGCTCTGGCCTTATTGTCCTGCTGCCCCAGCTGCCCTACAGCCCTGGTGAGGCGTGGGTCCTGAAACTGGAAAATGTCCATTGATCCTTAAACACCTGGAGAGTTCAACCTCAGCGATCTGACTGTGGGTTCCACTTCATAAACTCAGGTTATCATTTTGTAGGGTAAAGGGGAAACTTGTGCACTCGGGTTGAAAGGTTGAATTTTCCAAAAATGAAATAACGGGACACTCCTCTAAGGTGTAATGTGCCACTGACTTTAATTGTGCTCTTTTTTTAAATGATTCTGAATGAAGAGGGGAATCTGTTGTTCACTTTATATGAATTTTAACAGTTGACCTACAATGCACTTTTATATTTTTACTGATAACTTTTTAAAGGGTGGGATGAAACATTTCTTGATCTGTCTGACGAATGATTGTTGCCAGAAATATGTGAAATGTTTAAGATGAATTAAAGTACTTTTATTCAAAATCCACTTTTTGTCTTTCCATATCTGTTTGTCTGTAGAATTTCTGAAACTACAATACCTCAATCTCTTACCTCTCTTACCATTTGTCTGATGCCTCTTAAAGTCCCATTCAAGTCTCACCAACCAGCATAACCTTAGAGAGATAAAGAGAGAATGCTCTTCTCACACAAGTCTGAGCCAATAGGTCATTTTCTACATAGTGCACCCATGAGTGAGAACAAGGTCACTTCTGGGTGACTGTTCTGTGCAGCGCTTGATTACACTTTTATTTTCACCAGCCCTCTCAAGATGAACTTCAAGATGGTCGGGTTGTCCAACTGTCTGTCCGTCTCATTCCTGTGATAGTTTAAGACAGTCTTTACTTCAAATTTGATACCAACATTTACCTGGACTTAAAGATGACTAATTTGATTTTAGTGTTCGAGTGTCAAAGGTCAAGGTCACAGAGAACCAGCGTACTTACTTTCCTTTGTGACTGTAGTTTTGATTACTTTTTTCACGTATCTAGTTTACTGAAGTAGGTTTGTTTTCAGGTATGTTTCACCTTTACTCCACGACACATACCAGCAAATATCTGTGCTTTCTACTCCACTTCCATGAACGTTACATGTTCACATTGTTTTTATATTTCTACAAGTAATCAATTATTATAGTGGAATTGATCCACTAGACCCCACTTATGCAGTAGCAGCATCACTGGCGATGAAACACCGGAAATGTATTTTGAAAAGTCCCCCGCTGAGACTCAGCCACAATGATGACATAGATTGTTTTGAATTCTCTGCAAGTACTTTTACTTTTAATACTTTAAGTACATTTAAAAGCAACTGCTTATTGATTTCTACTCAAGTAGAAAAGTTAATGTGGTACCTTCACTATTGTAAAATGTTTAAAAAATGTCTGCAGTGACTTGCAGTGAGTTTCATTACATCTGGAGTTTCATTACATCTGGCACAAACAGTCACTCGGACTGAACGATGACCTGATTAGCATTAGGAGGTCAACGGGTACAGTTCGAACATCACAACTGTGTTTTGTTTAGTTTAAGAACGTCTTTAGAGAAATCTTTTGAATTCGCCACAAATGTTCTCTTAGGTTTAGGGATTAACGGATTCGATTTGGGTGGATAAAAGGGCAAAGATCAAAATGTTCTCATATGAGTCTGGAAAAAATTATGTTTGCGGACTGAAACTGCACTGATTGGCGGAGGCAAACAACTGCAGGGCAGGAATTCTCTTTTATTTGGTGCTGTTCTTTAACTGTGATCTGCCTCTGTCACCTTGAGGCTATACTTCTGTTTGAACCTGAATCTTTGTTCATTCTTAAAACTCAGAAGCAGAAATCTATATTGTGCAGTCCGGTGCCACAACTGTTGTGTGAGTGGACAAAAAATATTCCCTCAATGTGTTGGCCTGTGTTAAGGCCTGTCCGTGAAGTGGATACCCACTGGGGTTGTGTGTTTGACTCCCAGTGGCAGCCCTAAACCTCTCAGTTAACCTTCCTTAGCAGGTGTGTTTGGCCTGCTTTCGATTTGCAATTCAAATTCCTACGAGCAGAAAGAGAAAATGTAAATTGTCTTTGACCTCTGCTTTGCATTTTTAAAGTCATGCTGTTCAAGTGGGTGTGTCAGCACTGCCAAAAATGTTAATCTTCAAACTCTGTATATGATATATTGAATATACAGCTCTACACCCAGAAGCCAAAATTATCTTAGCTTAGTGTGAAGACCGGAAACTATGTGATGAAGGCGGGGGCAGAAGAGGAAATGGCCTGACATGGTCTCTACACTTTATATTAAGATGGTACTTCCTTCACTTCCTCCCACTGCGAAAAAATGAAGCTAAAATAATCTGGATGCGGGGTCATCTTGTGCTGGGGACTTCATTTGGAGCCAGGCCTTGCACAGTGGAGTAGAGCAGCATTTTCGACCAATTGCGAGTCAGTCTCAGCTGTCAATCATAATGTTTCAACTACTTTTTATAGCATCAAATAACTGATTAAAACCAAACTTATCAAAAACATGAACTTGAGGTTGATAACAACTACCTAAAATGACAAAAAACATCTTTGAGAACAATTTGTTCCATGTGTACTTTGGAGGAGGTGGAGTTTATGACCTATACTGCAGCCAGCCACCAGGGAGTGATCGAGATGTTTTGGCTCTACTTTCGGGGGGGCTGTCATGTCGTCCATCTTTATATACAGTCTATGGTTTAAAATAAGTATGGCTCTGTGTGAGACCGATCCGATTTTAGCAACATAGAAAATTAGACACACAGATAAAAAAGTTCCACAGTCAGAAAATTGACACAAAAGAAAGACAAAGGAGACACAGCACCACCCTGGTTTAACTCGCTAAAATAGCTTTATAATAATCATATTAATAGTAATAATATTAGCCATTAAAAAATGTTTTGACAACGTTGACAGTGTTACATTCTGTGTTGGGGTAAACCACGTCACAGTGTGCCATCTCTCTGGGCTTTAGCGCTCGCAGACGTGCTCCTCGGACACATCTAGATCCATAAAACATACGAGATCAATAAATAAATTTGTATGTACAAAATGCGAACCACAGCACAACAAACAAGAGTCACGATTTAGTCTTCACTGTGCAACACCCTCTCCTCTGGCCGTCGCAAAGTCAAGACTGCACCCGTCTCCCCTGTCAGCCGTGGTGTTCTCATGCATCTTGTGTATCCACTGGTGGCATCAACGAAACAAAGTTCATATCTTATGGCATCGCTATTGCTATATGCTCCGGTCAGTTTCATTTTACAGGAGGAAAAAAAACATTTCATGTTTGTATGTACAATATGCTGTCTTGGCACTGGATCAAATGCGTATAAAAGAAGAGAACTCAAGGATAAAGCGGAGCTTAAAGACAGAAAAGCTCGCTGTATCAAACCCGTCTGATTAAAATCATGGTGTTCAGTGAAGAGACAGGGGAGGAGGACAGGTGGACAGAGAAGAAAGAGACTATTTAGTTTTTGCTACATTACTGTATAGAGTAGAATACAGAGAGTGGAGAGTCTGTGTCAGAGTGGTGTCCATGTTTTTCCTTTCCTCTTCTGGCACAATTAAAAGTTCAGAGTGGAATAAAAGCTCATGGAGAAAGAAGCTATAATGTCTGAATCCTCCTTTCAGTCCATTCTCCGCTTGTGTTGATCTCTCACTCCACACAGGAGCGTCCATCATCCATCCCAGAGAGGAAATGTCTTCCCAGAGTTAGTGTCAGTTTGCTTTACTTCAACTCCATCTCCTTAGTAGCAGCGATTGAAGACTCATTATCATAGATTCAACTCATCTCTTTTTGTTATCAGACACGAGACTTGCCCTTGAATGCAGGACAATGTTTACCCATAGCTATAACTGACAACACCATTTATACTAATGAGAGTGGTGGCAATAATAAATCCTTTAATGACGATAATCATACTAATAATAATCATTTTTGTAATAACAATATATGTAATATTGAGAAGAGCAATGTCCATTGGCAACATGTATTTACAGTCTTGTAAACATGAGGGTGGCAGGGTGATCATTTTTTCTTGTTAATTACACAGTAATTGCTCAGTTGTCTCTGACCCACATGGTGACCTGTGTGTGTACTGTGGAGCAAACGTGACAGTGTTGACACACGAGCACACACATACAGCACAAACGCAGTCACACCTCAGCGCTGAAGGCACATCGGAGTTTCAGTTGAACTTCGTCTTGACTGTGAGCTGCTCTGGAGGAAGAGGGAGAGTCAAACCTCAGCGAGGAGAAATTGAAACATGTTTTAAAGGGGTACGGTCGAAGTAAAACTTTTGTGTTAAGTTGTTTTAGATTTTCATAAAGTCGTTTTTGATACTTTTTTCCGTAACTGCCAATAAGTATATTTATATCCTGTTAACATGTCAGTTTTCATTTTGAGTTTCTGCCATTGAGGGGTTGAATTTATATCCATTAGCGATTCACAATAAATGATGCATGTTTGTACATAATCCAGCAACATTTTATCTATATTGTATCTATATATTATCTTTATATATTTGTTACCATATTTCCAGGAAATCAGGATTTTAAAGGGCATTTCCATCCCCTAACATTTTGGAGTTGAGTGCATCAAGATAAACAGTTTGCGTGCCAATCTAGTAATCGCAAAATTAAAAGAGCTGTCAAACCTAAAACGTCAGAAAACAATGTAGAAAGGGAAATATGGCTTTCATGTTTTTCTCGTATTAAGCTGAGGAATGTAACAGTCTGCTAATTGGTCCAAACATCTTATTTTCTTTCTGCAGGCGTGTAATTCAATATCACAAGCTTCATGTTCATCATAATTTATTAGCTTAATCTGTTTCCATTGCATATCACATCACATTTTTTTTTACTGATGGTAATACTAGAATTTCCCCGTTTTCTAATGTTAGGTGGGTACATTGAACATGTGTTGCAACAGGGTAGGCCCCAAGGTCAGAGGGGGGGGCCCAAGAACAGCTGATTATGTCAGTCCACAGCGATGACAATATTGTGAGAACCCCCATCATCGCAATTTTAGAAGTTTGGTTGAAGACTAGAACATCTAAATGTGTGTGTATGATGTGTCTGGGAGGGTGGTGGGAGTTTTCACTTAAATTGTATTATTTTAGCACATTTATGTCTATTCACATTATGCACTTGTTTATATTTTTGATAGTAAAATAATTGTTTAAAATTGTAATGATAATGATATAATGGTTTGGTATCATGAGTTTCTTGAGGGGTTCCTTTTGCCTGGGCTCCCCAAAGTCCCTTGAAACGCTCCTGGTAGAAACACATTTATAGTTTAAGCTAGTTCCTGCGAACGTTTACATTAACTTTTGCTGCTAGTTATTTAAAAGCCATTCAGTGCTGACACACGAGTTGAGAGTGATTGTTCACTACAGACCTGCAGACACTGATCGCAAAAGAACCAGTCTCAGCTCATAGCTCTGGTTCCATAGCTGGAAAAAACGGTTCCACCGCTGACTTCCCTTTTTCCTCCAGAGCAGCTCTGCCTCAGAGAAATGTCAAACTAAATCTCAAATCTGCTGCTACAACATCCCTCCTGCTCTACTTTGTTGCAGATGCACAATTACCTGCTACAATTGAGCTATCACCCCCCTCCTTCGCCGCCCTCCACTCATCCAGTCTCTGAAAATGGCTACTAGAGAATCTGGGCTCAGACAGCGAGCGTCCCCCCCTTTTTGTTCATATGGATCAACATTCCTGCGGGACGGCTCTGGTCCTGTATTTTCAGGGTCCGCCTGTTGTGTGGTTGCTAGAGAAGCCCCTGAGGACAGGGGCCGGGGTCAGGGGTCGGGGGCTGTAGACACTGCTGCTAGAAACTGAGGTACTCGGAGTTGACATGTCCTTAGTGCTGTCCATGTGGGGTCTTTGCACTTCAGGACAGAAAGGGAGAGGTTCAAATAGTCTGGTGTGTTGTTGAGTGCTTGGATCATGTTTGTACAACTATACACCCAGGTGCCATTGTTAGCTGAGACCCCCTGTATTTATACTGTGCAGATATATAGCAGGTAAGATAGATACAGAACAAAAAAGAATGGAAATCACAACCACGAAAAAGTGTGTTTGCAATGGACCTGTTTCAAGGCAAGGTGGCTGGCTAACACCTCAACTTGTGATCAAGAGTACAGAGGAGAAAGTCAGCGAAAACCGAAGAAGAAGTAGTAGAAGTTGCTACCGAGTATAAATATCCACCAAAGCCTCCTTGATTCCTGGTGTCCCTCAAGGCCCAAATGGAAAGGCCGTGCCATCCCTCTGCGTGCGGGTCCGAGGATTTGGAGGGTGGAGTCGAGAGTCCGTTCACAGTGGAGTAACAGTATAAAAGCAGGTCTTTGTGCTTTGTTCGAGGGCCGAGTCAGACACCACTGAGATGTTGTCAAGTGTGAGGGTGACACAGGTGAAGGGATGAGGGGATAAAAGGCTGCTCCGACACCCGCACTGCTGCAAAATGAATTAAAAACAAAGTCTGACTCAGAGCCCTTTTTTTTCCTTCTTCTTCTTTCATCGCCAGGGCAGCTTGTTTTACACAGGAGGTTGTTCAATTGATCTGTCCAGATTCAAGTCAAAAAACGCAGACTGCTGTTTCAAGGTTTCCAGTGTTACCGTCCTCCGAGGATAGAATCTTTGTACAAAGTAGTGACTCATTGAAACAACTGCACTGTAAAACTCTTGTCATTTTTGTTTCAATCACACCAAAAAAAGCTTCATCAGCTACAAAATTTTGCTCAACTTTTATCGGTCCAAAACAAAAAAAGAGATTCTGCTAAATTTGTCACAAAACATGCAGTATCAACAAAGTCTGCCAGTCGTATGTGAGTATTGCAAGTGAAGGTGAGGGAGACAAAGGATGGCGTGTCAGTACGATAAAAACATTTTCTTTAACAGTATGCTCTGCAGCTTTTCTGCAGATTTTACTCCTCTATTTACATATCTTTCTCTCTCGCCGTCATATAATATATATATATGGACTGTAAACTGTTTTCAAAGGAAACCACCACATATAGCTGGTTAGGCACGTGTAGTTGGCTCTAAAGAGGAAATACAGAGAGGGGATACAGCAGTATATGTTGTTCGAACCACACATAGATATACAGTAGATCTAAGGAGGATCATACTTGGCAATAAACACTCTTGCCAGTTATACCCTGTGAACCTGACCCAGCACTCACAAACTTAAGATAATAATCATTATTTAAAAGTCTTTTTCACATATACTGAGTCTGAATATGCCACACAGCTGAAGTTTCACACAATGCTATAATCTATCATAATAATAATACTGTAGTATTTCACATTTGATATATGCTTCTTTTTTGTACATATACTGTACTCAATAGTCTCTACTAATCTAGAAATGTAGATTATATTATAAAATATACATCTCCCATTAAAATATCCCATTTTGCCGACACATTCCATCCAAATTTTTAGAAAAAGAATTAAACAGGTCATGCTTAAACATTTTTGTGTGTGTGTGTTTAAAATGGCTGATTTGGACTCGTTAGTAGTCACTGGGCCTCGTCACATGTCCCATTATTACACGCAGCCCGTCCACATTCGCACCACATACACACCGGCCTAGTGCACAACATCCATACAAAGCACTTAAATAGGAAACACGCGTTCTGACGCACATTGTGGAAATGAGACCCCTTCAAAGCTTTTTAAATCATGCTACACTTCAGTGGGAACACCGGGTGTTACGACTTCAGGAAGTCTAGTCAATAAACGAGGGCAGTACAGGAACACATAGTGCAACAAACATTCAGTGTAACTCCATTCACAACAAGGGGTACTTAATCTCAGCAATACACTATCTAGTTGCTTCCTTTCTATTAAATTCACAACCAGTGGTTTCCTCTCTGTGATGATTCTTTGGAAAGGGTACGGAGGGAGCCGCGCACAATGCGACTCCTTTTGTTTTATTCCCGTCAGAGAACTCATTCCGTCTCTCATCAGCTGTATGTGTGTGGTTGTGTGTGTGTGTGTGTGTGTGTGTGTGTGTGTGTGTGTGTGTGTGTGTGTGTGTGTGTGTGTGTGTGTGTGTGTGTGTGTGTGTGTGTGTGTGTGTGTGTGTGTGTGTGTGTGTGTGTGTGAGAGAGAGGATTGTACTTCAAGTTAGGCGAGTGGGTTCAACCCAGGACCTTGGCAGCTCACTCCTTCTTGCTTAGTGATCTACCGCCTTCTTAATTAAGTAAAAAAAACACCACAGGGGACGTCCACTCAAACAATATTCATAAGAAGAAAACAGGAAGGAGTGTGGGGAAGGGAGAGAGCTGAAAAAAAGTTACAACAAAGAAACTGATCTTCTTTCATGGCTGTGTCATCAGGGCATCTGTTAATTTCTGACTGAAGTGGAAAAAAACGCTCTACGCACCACTCCTGTAGGTTTGGGTCCACGTTTGACCACTTGGTGGTGCTATAGTCTCACAGTGAAGTAGGGGCCTTGCCAGTAAAGAGTCCTGAAAAGCCACCAAAATAAAATCCCATAAAAATACCCAGTAACCCCCCGACCCTGAAACTTCAGAAAGACTACGTAAAGAGAAAACTGCAAAAAATTTTCCCCTCTTTAGACTGTGATGCTCTCTAGTTGTCAAGGCTGTGATTCTATACTGCAAGAGCTCCTTTTGGCAAACATGAGTGTCCACACTATGTACAAATAGCACTTGCACATTCAAACAGCCTCACGGCTGAATGCTAAGAGTGGTCACATGGGATGCGGATGTGGGGAATGAAGGAGAGAAACGGAAAGTTGCTTCGTATTCGTTGACCCAGGGCCTGGGTGGACAGATGGCACCTGGGTGAGAGGTGACAGCTGCGGGAGGCTCACGGTGTTTGGAGGATGTTCTTTGAGGATTGAGGACCATCTGACGTCAACAGCATATAAACTGAGAGTGAGAGGGTCAACCGTAGTGGTAGCATCGATGATTCATCTCGCTGTGATTTACACAAACGCAATATGGAGCTAATTCTGCTGCAGGGATCCATACAGGGAGATTCTGCCAGAGGTTTTGTGCCTGTTAAGCCCTTTATTTTCAGTGATGGAGAAGTGCTAGGTGAACACGCACAGGCATGCTACTACTGCGTGGACCTCTGCTGCCTATAAAAATGGACTGTTTGTTGGCAAAGTAAATGAAAAAAATAAAGAAATCCAGAGAGTTAAAAAGGTCTGTAACTCAAATCTGCTAGCAACCATGTCAGGTCTAGGCCTCTGTGTCCGCAACATTTTCAAGACACTAAAATGGCTGTCATTGCTTGTTGAATGAGCAAGATATTGGCATTTGCAGATGTGAGAGAATGGAAATGCAGAGGGACAGCGAGCAGATGACCCGCACCAGATCCAAAATGAGGGGCAGGTCTGTTTGAGGTGAGTGAGGGGGGTGGAGAGGGAGACACCACAGTCCTTGTGTTCAGAGTCGAGTCTGGGCTTCGGGGATGTAAATCTCGATGCTGTCGGCGCTCTCCGTGGCCGAGTTCTGCCTGAAGGAGGCAGTTCTCTTGGTCTGCAGCAGCCTCCTCCTCGCTTCCGTCCTCTGACGATCCCCGAGGTCCAGGGACTTCTCCCTGATGGGCAAGGTGTGTCCGCCCACACGAGGCACCACCAGGCCCCCCGACCCACCTCCGCTGCCCACGTCACCGGCGCCATCGGCCCGGAGGCTGCCACTCACGCCACCGGCTGGCTTCTTTGGTAAAGGAGGAGGAAGCTTCTTGTCCTCCTTGCCCGTCGACGTAGAGACATAGATTTAACATGTGAACAGACAGTGGATATTTTTGTCGGGTGGTGAGGAAATGGTTTTGTAAGGAGGCACAATAGGAATCCCGTGGCAAAAAGGTGGAGATATTGGGGTAGACAAGGAGAATGAGAAACCAAAGGAAAAAAACGAGAGGAAGAGTCATGGAACAGGACATTACAAAAAATAGTTTCCCAGCATGCATTGGCATCAGGTCACATAAAAAGATATGAAATGGGAAAGGAAGAACAAAAAATAATGTAAAAAAAACAAGAAGAAAAGGAGAAACAATTGTTAGTCTGTTATCAAGAATAATGTAGTTGATCAATGAGTCGTCTAACCTTTGTAACAGACAAGCAGCAATAAATACAAAAATTAAATTATAGTTAGAATAATTTCTAGCAGTTTAAGACTTTTTAAGAATTCACTTGGGCCGCTCCACCCAGCTCAGCTCAGCTCAGCTCAGCTCAGCTCAGCTCAGCTCAGCTCAGTTCCTCTTGCTGTTCTGTATATTTGCAGCTTGCAAAGGCTCGGAGGGCACGGCCATCTGCGCTACTCTTCTGCACATTGCCATCCTAGCTCTGGGGGATTGTTGAAGGGAATGCTGGGCTGTTTGGATCCCCGGACGTCTCACCTTCTTTTCAGGTGGGAGCCTCCAACCAGAGTCCTTGAGCCTCTGGAGGTCCTGAAACCTGACCCTGACGTCCTCTATGTTGAGCTGGAGCAGGTCCCAGAAGCCTGCCAGGTCCTGAGAGGTGGGCTGAGGGTAGGCTGATGGGTCCTGGGCGGGCAGGGGGTCAGGATGTGACATGTGATGGGCGAGAAATGAATAAACAAGGATTTGTTAAAGAGAGAACAATTTTCTTTTGTTTTTGAAGCCAATCTAATTTTAGCCTTTAGCAACAATGAATCTCGGCAAAAAACCACGCACCATGTGTAATGTGTGTTGTCATGAGTTTGCATGCAATCGCACACACTCACCACACTTTGTTGGCAGAGGCGGAAGAACTGCTGGACTTTCTGAGACATGAGCATCTGGGCGCTGCCAACTGCATTTCGAATCAGCTCAAGAACTAGGGAGGAAACAGCACATATGTAGTTTCAGAAAATCCAAGAATTGTTCATTGTTCATCTTTATCTCTAATCTTTTTCGATCTCCATCCCAAACTCACTCTCCTCGGGCAGCTCGTTCTCCTCTGCCTCTCTCTCCATGTTCTGGCACCAGCCCTCCATCCTCTCCACTTCTGTCTGAAGGAGGCGCAAGAAGAACTCTCCGTCCCTCATGCAGGGTGAGGCTCGGCCCGAGTCGGGCAGGCTGCGGGGGCCCTCCAGGGACGGTGTCCCCGCCCAGGCTCGCTCAGAGGTGATGGGCAGAGGGGAGTGGGAACGTGGGGGCAAGTGCGGGTGGGGATGGGGCCGCGGGTCTGCTGGGCAGGCCTCGTTGGGGTAGCCACCCTGAAGAAAGTCCTGAGAAAACAGAAGAGAAAACTGTTGGTATTTGGACCGTCAGTAATGTGTTCTGATTAGAAACAGACATTGCTACTACAAACCTTCTTTTCACTGTGACCCTCACCCTGTATCACAGTGATTGAAAGAAGGTAATTACAGCAAATGCACCAAACAATCCCACATTCGGTCACAGATCAAGGTAGACTTTCCCACTGTCGCTTCTATCACAATGTTAGTGACAGACTGTGAACTCACTTTTTGTGGAGAATATAATTACAGCATGATATGAGGTCTGATCATGTGCATCACACATCTTTCCATTGTGTTAGTGTCTTCAATGGCTGCAATCCAAAGTGTCTTGGATTAACCCTGTGTAACCTTGGTTTTACTGAAATTAATTTATATTAAAAGGTTAAGTGTGTAAGATTTAGAAGAAAGGGATCTATTGGCAGAAATTGAATATAAAATATTCCTAGTGATGTTCTAACTAGTGTGTCATCACAAATCGAACAAATTGTTGTTTTATTTATATCGTTTATATTTAAATTCTTTGTATTCACATAAGGAGCGGGTCCTCTCTACGGAGGCTGCCATTTTTTTATTTTACAGTAGCCCAGACTGGACAAACAAAACACCTTTTGAGTTTGTATGACAACCGAAGGCCACCACAGGTTCTCTTTCATGTTTGGAAGGGGAGGGTGACGTGAGAGGTATTCAGCTGCAACATGCAACGTCACCACTAGATGCCACAAAATCTTACACGCTGAACCTTTAATTCGAAAAAAATCATGATTTCTCGTTAAAGTGAGTTTTTGACCACTAGTAGCACTAAAGGGCTGGTTTTAAGCAGGTTCTCCCTTTGTTTATATCTCGTGCACATGTAGGATACGGAGAGGCACAATCACATGGTCAACACCATAGACTGGATGTCAAGATGGACGATATGACAGTTCCCCAAAAGTGAAGCTAAAGTATCTCGATTACCCCCTGGTGGATGGCAGCAGTATAGGTCAAAAGCTGTAGCAGATGGGACATGGACCAAAATGAAAGTACACGTCAGATACATTTTTCTCGAAGATGGTTTCTGTTATTTTAGGTAGCTCTTATCACACTGATAAAGTGTTCCCCTTCTGATAAGTTTGGTTTTCATTAGTTTTATGCTACAACAAAGGAGGGAAATGTCGTGATTGACAGCTAAGACTGAATCACGACTGGACGAGTGCGTGTACCTTGTTACCATGGCTCCATTCCATGAACGCCACTGGCACAGACTCTGGCTCCAAATGTGCAAGATGGCGGCAGACGCGTTGTGCATCTTTATATTCAGTCTATGGTTCAAACCATATTCCTGCCAAAAGTTCCAGTGCTTCCCCTGATTAACATTACATGTTTACTGTCGTCTGCTAAAAATCATCTGAGCAATTTAATCTAATCTAATAGACCACCCTGTTGTTTTATTAGTTTCTGTTTCAAAATGTTTCAAATGATCCATTTAAGCAGGAATTCATTAGTGTAAATGAAGTTTGATGGTGTTTTACCACACTGTCACGATGGTGCTTCATCTTCATTATGTGATATTTCTCCAGACAGATGCTCTGAAGGGAGTGTTTTTCTGGGTGACAGACCCACATAATGAACCAACTTATATTGAATGGATCCTTAAACACTGCTTTTGATTAACTAAAGGTTCTGTTTCATGAATATCCATGAAGGGTATACTGTCATATTTAAAGCCAGCGTTGGTAAATACTGGAAAAGCTAGAGAGCAGGCTAAAATGCAACCGATGCATCACAGCCCCTCCCATCAGCCCTCTTGTCAAAGCTACGTCCCCGAAACAAATGAACCTGCACTGACAGACACCGTCTTTCAGACAAATGTATTTATTGATGGCTATCAGGACACAAAGAGGAAGATAAAAAAGTGTTTGAGAAGCAAATGACCAACCATACTTTTAAGAAGGAGGTTTTCTTGAGAATATTTCTTTCATAATTATTAGAATTAAATGATACAGGTTCATCATTAAGCTTAAATGTCTTGTTTCTCAAGCTCGTGGGGCTGTAACTACTTTCTTTTACATTGTGACCCCTTCACCATGAAAGTTAAATTGGTTCTGTTGTGTATAGATATATTGAAGAAACGTCTTTACAGATGTCTTGCACACCATTGCAGTCCTACCTCTCTGTAGGCCCACTGTCCCTGCGTGTGGACGGTGCGGTGGCACTCCGCGTACTGACTGGCCGACTCGGGCTCCGACGAGTGCCTTTGGAAGGAGCAGCCGAACTGAAGACTCTTATCCTGCGTTGGCACGGCGATGCTGAGCCCCGGGAAGCCCTCAGGGTCCAGGTCGGCCTGCACGCTCGCCGTCACGCTGTTGGAGCGCTTGAAACGGGCCCGCCTGCAACACAGGCCCGCAGCCATCCAGTCACTCAGAGTATTGCATGTAAGAGAAATATCTCTCCGATGCTAATTTTGTTTTCTTCTTCTAATAATTGCACATTCCTGTTTGAGCCGGGACAGTCACGCTGTCACTGCAGTCACTACTACTCACCCGCTTTTTGATAAGTCCTGCTAAATCCTCTGGCATATGACGCAACGCTGTGTGCAAATGTCATGTCAGTGGACTCAGTGATGAGTGTTTACAAGTTTATATCCCACCTCCTCTCAGCCGTCTTTGCTGCGTGATGAGGTGTGACTCAGATTTCTGTCCTATTTCACTCCCCCCACCAACGCCCCACTGTCATCCTCCATGATTACAGGAGGTGGGGGACATTGTTAACAGGTGCATGATCACACACCGCTCGAGGTTTTTTCGGGAGCGTGTGAAGCTCCGAGTGCGCGCGCGTGTGTTTGTGCATCTGACCCGTAAGCGGCACTGAATATAATTAGGAGAAGGGCTGCATCACGTGTGAAAGTCATGTCGAGTGTATGATTTGCAGTAGTCATGGCTACAGTCACTAATGGCGAAAAACAAGACATTCTTGGAACAAAGTGTTACCGAGTTCAAGCTGTGATGTCTGATGAAATGTTAAATGAAATAATAGGATCTAGCCAAGAAATCAACCATAGGTGGCTGCACGGCAGGGCGCTGGGGAGATGGAGGCTTTTTCAAATTACATGTGGAGATTATTCACATAAATTACCGCACGGAGATCACAAGCTCTTGATGAAACCACATATTTTGAAGGGGGCAAAGATGAATTAGCAAACAAACAAAATGCAGATCTTACCTTGTGTCCATAATTAAGGAAAATCAAATGCCACATTGTTATTATTTCCCTACTTTGAATTTTAGTAAACTTCTGTTACCTTTTGTCATCTTCCACCTGGACCCCTATAGAGTGGACCTCTGTCAGAGCTTTACCCTCTCCCTCTGAATCTGACAGGGTCCCCGAGCTGTCCACCTGGAACACAAAAAGACACAAAGCACCAAACTCAGACCGAAGAGCTATTTGCTGAAACACGTGGACTAAAGGTGCCACACACAAGTTCACTTTTTTGGTAAATGTGCTTTTACCAGCACCACTAAAATCTGACCTGAGTTCAGGAGGAAGACGCCATCTCTACGTTTAAGAGTCAACTTAAAACCTTCCTCTTTGATAAAGCTTATAGTTAGAGCTGGTTCCGGTCTTGGACCAGCTCTTAGTTCTGCTGCTATAGGCCTCGATTGTCGGGGGACACATGACACGTGGAGCTTCTTCTTCCTCTTCTCCCTCCTCATCACATAAATGTCTAATCAATACATCTTACTGACTTGACTTCTTCCCTGAAGTCCATGTGCTATATCGTTGCAGATCAGGTATCGCTGCTGCGGCCACATCATGGAGGCATCTGATCGTGGATTATGATTACAACTAGATTGCTTGGATGTACAATATGCCTTCTCACATATACTAATATTCCTGGCCATACCGCTACTACATTACAATCGATATACCTCATGAATGTTGTAAATATTGTTATTTTGTTTATTTGCATAACAGGTTACAACAAGAGTAGAACTGCAGAGATGCTAGCAGGCGAATTTTGCTCCGGAGCCAAGCTAACTGGCTGCAGCTTCATATTTAATAGCCACACATGAGAGTTGAATTGATCTTCTCTCAACTAACTCCTGGCCAGGGGCGATTCCAGGATTTTTAAAAATGAGGTGGCACTGGAGGAGGGGCCCCTGGGAAATCAGAAAACTCTTTCAGAAATAAATACAGTGTTGAAAAATGACTAAGAAAACACTGGGGTGATTTTCACATCTCCTGCCACCTGTTTAGACAGGTTTAGACATTTCCCCAAATATTGAATTATTGCTTTAAATGAGTGATAATATGTTATTATGTTTAAGGGGGAGGGGCAGAGCAGTTTCCTTCCAGTATCCAGCTCTAGTTTCATAGTTCATGCACATAAGCGAATGGCAATAAAGTGACTAACTTACATGTGCCTACATTGTCAGCCCTATGTCAGTGCTGGAGTGATCAGTCAATGAACAGAAACATTAACTTTTTTTTTTACAATTAGTGTTACGAAGCAAATATGATAAACATTCTCTGGTTTAAGCTTCTCGAATGTTACAATTGACTAATTTTGAATCACTGCAACTTGACTTTCTTTGGATTTTGGATGTTGGACATACGAAACAAGCATCTTTGGGTCCTTACTCACCTGTACAGCTATTGATGGACTCCACTTTCTTCTTCCTTCATCCTGCCCTGCAGCTTTACTCAGCACTAGGCTGTTCTGAGGCAGAGAGACTGATTTCCCCAGGCTACCCCCAGCCTTGCCATCCCTCTCTCTGGCCGGCCTCGGTGGCCCCTCCAGAAGGCTGTCAGCTGAGCTGCTGTGTTTGGCTCTCACCCCGACTCCCGGACCCCCTCCGTAGGGTACCAGCTCCCGTGAACCCCTGACCCCGTCTAGGCTCTCTGCCGAGTTACTGTGCTGTCGGGAACGTCCGGGGCCCGTGGCGGTGTAGTAGCCCCCCCTGGAGGTGCGACCCGAGGGTCCGTCAGAGCTGCCCATGTCCACGGAGTTGCTGTGCTGCTTCGGGCGCCCGGAGACCGAGGCCAACTGTCCGCTGCTCTGGAAGTAGGCGTCCTGGGTGGACTCGGTGCTGCTCTGGGCCCGCACCGAGAGAGAAGACTTGGACATGCGAGGTGGGAGTGGGGGAGGAGCACCTTTACGATAAGGAAAGACTGAAGTGTCAGAAGAGTGGGAGAAAGGGAGACAGAGGCAGAGTGGGCAATTAAAAGCAAAACGGGAACTTTCTGAACAGGGAGGAGGGGGAGGTGGATACTTACAAAATGGACAGACTGGAAGGAGAAGGTGAAAGGAGAGATGGAGTGAAAAGAGGGACATTTATTTCGGGAAAAGGAGGTGAACCAAAACAGAGAGAGAGAGAAAAACAACAAAACCATTAAGAAATAATGCCAGTGTGACAAAAAGATTTAAAAAAGCAGCTCACGATTTCTTTTCACCAAAGAAAGTGTGAATTTCAGTGGGAGGCAGAGAGCAAAGGGGTGGAAAAGACAGACATGACAGAGGCGACAAAAGAAAACCTCTTCCCCTGAGCGAACTTAACTCTGCTTCATAGGAATATAAAGCAATTTCCTGAGAGAAATATTAAAAATCTTCCTCACAGCTCCAATCAAACGTATACACACACGCACACACAAATGCACACAGACACACACATATACATCTGATGCTCTGACCTGCAGTGTGTGTGCATACTCGTACGTGGGTGTATGCAGTGGCAGATAAAGGACTTTTCTAAATCAGGGGCGATGAAGGGGCCACAATTTACGGGCCAGTTATATTTCCAACATCCATTCACATTTCCTGATTCATTAAGGTGCAAATTTAATTCATTCCTTGTTTACTGTTAGCTCAAAATAGCTTTAAGCAAAGCCACACATCATTGAATATATAATGTGTTCTTGACAAATGCTTAGAAAATAAAGCTTTGAAAATGTTTTATTTGATTTATTGGTAGTATTGTTAGTAAGTGGCTAGTTTATTTTTTTTTAAAAAAGGATTACTGACAGGACAGGGGAACTTCAGGGGCCAATCAGATTTCAGCTGGGGCCAGTGCCCCCCTGGCCCTACGCCTGGATGCACCCCTGGGGTGTATGTGTATTTAAGTTTGTGTACGGTTCATGTGTTTTTTGACACTTCACAGTGGCTTAAATAAATCTCAGAGGGGATTTGCTGGTCTAAGCTAAAAAAATCCTGTGAGGCACTGAGTGGCCCTGCAGTCAACTGTAAAAACACACATAAGCAAATACACACGCTGACACACTCCCAGATAAAAAACACAGATGAAGTGGATATCAGCGATGTCTCACATCAAGAGTGACGGAGAAGGCGAGGAGGAATGTGAAGGTGCCAGGTAGGGACACAGACGGAAAGACAGAGAGTAAGAAGCAGCTGGAGATGCTGAGCTATCATCGTAATCATGAGAGTTCCTGTTTCCCCATTACCGAGCAGCAGAAACTTGCCATCACACAGGGGAGGGTGATGGCAGAGATGACAGAGGTGACAGAGAACAAAGAGCGGCACAATCACATCCACACAAGCCCATGGGCTTACAGCATGCACACACATACATACAGTACAGTCAACACAAAGGGCTGCGGAGGAGAGAGAGTGTGAGGTGAAAGATTGCAGAGATTGAAGGAAAAGAGAAGGAAAACATTCAAATGGATCCACATACTTCATGCAGCTGTGCAGTGCCTGGCTTGTGTGTGTGTAAGTGTGTAAACTTCTGTCGAGGTAAGCAGGCGCAAGCTGTCATAAAATTCCTTCTCCCACTGTGTCTCCCACCAGGCTCCCACCACACAGAAGGCAGCCACACATTTCTCTGACACTAACACGCTGACTGAACCGCACCACACGCTCACACTCACCGGCCCCGCCCTTGATGCTTCCCTGGGGGCCTGACATGGAGAAGACGGAGAGGCAGTCGTCGTCCTGGGAACAGCCGGCCTGGATGGCGCGGACGTAGCTGTGGCTGCGGGTGCGAAACACGCCCGGTAGATCCAGGGCCTCCACGGCTTGGGACTCCACCTCCCCGAACATGGTCTCACACACTGCCTCAAACTGACGGTTCAATGTGTCCCCCAGCTGGAGCAGAGGAATGAGTAAAGTCTAGTATAGTTAATGAACTCACTGTACGGGATGAGAAACAAATGAAGCACGTGACTGGTTACCTGTGAGCTGGTCAGAGAGCGGGTGTAACTACGAGAGCGGGTGTGGGTTTTGGGCGTGGTCCGGCTGTTAGGGTAGGAATCTGTGCACTGCTTACACGAGTACCTGGATCAAACACATGACACCCAAAATCAACTTTAACCAAGACAGTGTGTGGTGAAACCAGCTCTTATTTCCCACCTAGCTGAAGTTTGATTGTGGCTGCAAAATATCCAAACGTTTGCTTTGCTATTTTTGTCATCAACCACGAATATCAAATAAAATGTCACCGAGTCATGTTCATGTACAACCAGCAGGAGTCATTTTGAGTGTTCTATTCCTGCGTTCCCGTGTCAAAGGAGAAAAACGGAGAAGTACTATACCATACAGTATCTTTTAGAATTTGTTTATCTTGTAAGAAATCATTCTGAACAACAGAATATCGCTATTTCCATGTTGGATACACAGAAGTGCAGTTATGGAAGAAAAAAAACATTAAACATTAATTTCTGTGTCTCTTTTTAATGACTGGACTTTGCTGATGTGATAAAAAGTTTGGATTTGCTGATATTTTTAGCAATTATTTCACTTGTCAACATTGCCGCGTTTCGACCAAAAGTAACTTTAATGTTTTTAATTCTTATTCCAATGTCAGATTGAATATTTTTAAGAATAAAAAGTTCATTGCTCTCGGAAAGGGTCAACTTGTATTATTATTATTATTATTAGTAGTGGACATAGAATGGTAACTACAACCAGCTTCTGGTTGACATTTTCACAACAACATAAAACTATGGCCAAGATGAAGTCCTGCACTGAGGCCTCGGCAGGAGATCCTTTCTAACATGTTTCTGCATTTCATGGATTCAAAGCAAGTGGTTTCCTGTTTGCTTGCAGCATGAGCGTTTTGATTTTTCACACGACTGGAAAAAACTCTTTATCCCAATGAAGCTGTTTTATCATTACATCGGTGGCATAAAATGGTCTGAAAATAATAATCTTCTGAACCAATTGTTCATGAATAGTGCCAACTTACAATAACAACATTAATAATAAACATGACATTTGACCTCTGATCCATGCTGATGGATCGTCGGAAGGCGTCTCTCTGAGCGATCAGGGTGGACTTGGGCGAGGCCTTGGGGCTGGTGTCTGAGTCGACGCTGTCGTCATCACCCATGGCTTTGATGTAGCTGCCGCTCCGCATGCGGCGGCAAGGGATCTCTCCACCGGGTTCGCCCGGGCCGCCGCCACCGTAGCTGCCTCCCCAGTCATCTGAGGGGACCTGAGACACGTTCACATGAGGAGTCATGTGATGAAGTGTAAAAATAAAGAGGCAGGATTGATCTGCCATGTGGAGCAGTCACACTGCCCAGTTGGTTTAGTAAGATTCTCTGTTAATGGATTAAACACAGAGTTGTTACGGGTTCAAAGCAAGTGCATTCTTCAACTGCACCGACTGTTAAGGGAAAAGTTATTAAACACAATGCAAATTAATGTTGATGTCAGTGTTGAGATATTGGAGATATTTCCACTGCCCTGTCGGCAGTTTCTTCCCAATATCTGTTATTTAAACACTTCTCAAAACAGAAATATATTTCATCAATGAAAAATATTTCACACCTCAAACAGAAGGACAGTGATGACTCAGATGTACAGTCCTGGCACACGTGCACACAGCGTTGTAAAGATGGCTCAAGCATGCTCATGCACACGATGGGAACAAACGCGCGCGCGCACACACACACACACACACACACACACACACACACACACACACACACACACACACACACACACACACACACACACACACGTGCACATACAGTCTATGCATATACATGGCACGTGGCCTTAGAGAAAGAGAGAAAGGGACAAAGAGACTTACAGAGAGAGAGAAACTCTGACAGCTGGAGAAACACTGACGCAAAGGAGGAAACGCAGTGTAAGCCAGAAGGCGACAGACAGAGCAAATAAGCAAATACACAAAAGCGTAGGTAGATGAGCAGGCGGACAGACAGGAAAGGCAGGTGGCGTACAGAGAGAGAGACAGATGAACAAGGTGACGAGACAAGAGGCAGGGAAGCAGAGTTGCAGACTTAAACGCACGGAGAGCAGGAAGACGGATGAGCGGACGAGAAGGAGTCTGATGAGAAAACAAAATGAAAACAACACACACACACACACACACAGGGAAAACAACACACAGAGAACTAATAAAGAGCAATGAAATGAAACCATAATATTGGCTCCTATAGTTTCCACTGCAGTCCTTGAGTAAAATGTGTGACTTTTTCATAACTAAGTCATAATGTTAGTCTATTCTTTAAAATGTCATCTCTATCTGGTTTTGTTGCTGGGAGATTTTCTAAAGATCTTCAGATGACACACAGGGAATGAATTTGTAAAATATTTTCATGCACATTCATTTGAGGTGACTTGAGCCATTTTGAGAAATTAACCCCCGAAGAATGTCGTACAATCCAGACTTTCTCTGAAGTTCACCAAAAACTCTCTGGACATCTTCGTCTGTGTTTCTTAGGTGTACGGCACGGCTTCTTCATCCTGAGATATTTCTATTCCTTTTGTAATCTGTCATGTATTAGAATGATGCATCACCGACACACCTGCTCGCTCACAGTGAATTCTGTGGAGGATCTCCTGCTTTGTTCTCACATGGGCTCATTCAGAGAGAAACTCTGGTCACTGGGACATTTGAGGAAGTCACTGGGACATTTGAGGAAGTCACTGGGACATTTGAGGAAGTCACTGGGACATTTGAGGAAGTCACCCGGACATTTGAGGAAGTCACTGGGACATTTGCGTTCTTACATACTGGGACAATGTCAGGAGATCAGTGCAATGTCAGGAGATCAGTGCATGTAAATAAATGCAGCTTTATCTGGCATTTACTTACATTCACAACTTACTTAGATTAACACCATTAAAATGCATTAACTGACTAGACGGGTTAGATGTGGCCAGAATTTGTGACACCCCCCCCCCCTTAAACACAAAAACAATGACATAAATGTGGCTGTAAAAGCTTATAGAATATGTCCAAGTTGTCTCTGTGGGACATTTGTCATTTCAGCCATTATTCATATATAAAAAAATATAGATTAGTGTTGCTGCGATTTGTGTGAGAGCACAGATGAAACTGTTCCAGAGGTAAGATAACCAATTTAATATCCCACTAACAGTCTGCATATCGCGACAGACCCAGCCTTGGAACCTAACCCTAACCTCCACATCATGGCATGTGGCGTCCACATGGAGCTCATACCCCTTTGCTTTAAAAATGTTTGAAACTAATTGCAGGTATGACATCTGAGTCAAATCTGAAAGTGTGTAGGGCTCATGTCTCTACAAGCAACACTTTTAAACAGCAGAGATATACCCATAAACCCAAAATAAATTACATTAGACACAATGAAAAGCAAATTTAAAGCAACACTATGTAACTTTTTACCTTAAATAACATCTTCTAAATGAGTTTGATGGTTCACTGATTTGGAGAATTGTGCTACTTTCATTCCTTCTCCTCAATCCTCAAAGTTATTTCAATTCCCTTTCCTGTGCAACTGACTGATAGTCGCAGCCTAAATGACCAGATTCAGCCCCAGCAAGTTCAAGAATGATGCCAAACTGTATATCAGTTAAAACGACTCCGAAGGCATTAAAAACCAGCAATTATCTTCAATATTTAGCGAGGAAACTTAAACCATCAGAAATTGGCAGCTCCTCTGGTTCAGGAAGCCAGGAATCATGAGGAATTACCACCGTTCAAGTTGAGTTTCAGTCAAGAGATGAATAATTTTTGTATTTTCTCTACAGGAAAACCACTTCATCGCAGGGAAACACGGAGCCCAGCAGAATGAACCACGTGTGGCTGCAGTCAAAATGACATAGTGCTTCTTGAAGTGGACGTTGAGTATCCACACAGCGTTGCTCACAAGTCATGATAGTGTAACTTTGTTAAATTCATGTTTTGGTTTTAAATATGCAGCATTAGAAGGTAATGACAATGTGCATAAATCCACAGATTATAAGAGATTTACAGAAGTTAGTGACCTCAACATTCGGATACTGCGGAGGAGTTCGATATGTAAATGCATGTGTGTGTGTGTGTGTCTGATTTCTTTTCCAGTGTGATAAAAGCTTCAGTTTTTGCAAATGCTGTGAGGTGTGTAGTCTCACACACATGTGTCCATATAAAAAACACCTACACACACTGACTAACACACACACATTGAGTCAAGGCCCCCGGGGGTTGGCATCTAGCTGAGTGTGTGCTTTTAAGGTCATCACTTAAAAAGATGATTCAGCCTAATCTCCCGATCCCCCTGGCCTTCCACTATCTCTCTCATTTTCTCATCCTGCTCTTTCACTCCTCCTCTCACTTTGCCCCGTGGCGATCATCACCTCCTTTATCTCATTTCTATCCCTGAGCTTGCTCCGCTATCTCTGCATCCCTCCACCTTGCTCTTTCCCCCCTCCGTCTACGCCTCTCCCTCTGTTTATGTCTTCATTTCACTTTTGCTCCATATTCTTGTTTTTCTCATTTCTTATCTATCAGACACAGGCCGAGGGGGGAAGAGAGAGGCTTAGGGATTGGAGGGCACCGGGTTCTGATGCCACACATCGTGATTGCCTTTGACACCATGGGAGGAAAAACCTTACACATGTCCAACTGTAATTCAGACTCCGTCTTTTCTTGTTCCTTTATTTTTCACTCTGAGCTGCTTCACTTGAGCAGTGACCTGGTGTAGACTTGTACAATCATGTCAGGGTTTCAAAAGCCACCACCTCAACGGTACTTGTAAATGTACTTGCTTTGTTATGAAAGAAAGTTTTTTTCTTTTTTGCACTTTATACACATTTATTTACAGTTATATAAGTTGTGATCTTTTCCTTGGTTTGTATTTAGGCTAAAATATTGTGTGGTGTGAGATTTGTGTTAGCTCAGCATTTCTGTCAGATGTGTTTTGTTTTGTAATTTTTTACGAAAGACAGTAAAACAAAGTAAAACAAAAAGTAAAATTGTTAAACCTGCAATACATCAATTTTGGCCACACAAAATCATAGGAAATAAGTTGCGAACACAAAACATTGGAAGATTGGAAGTGAACTGGAGGCCAAGTCTTTGGAGATGTGATTTGTTTGTAACTATTGATTACTATTGCTCAGGAGTCGATGCTTGTCTTTAAAATAATATCCCCTCAACACACACTCACACTTATCCACATAACATACACACATATTTTACATTTGTATCCGAATTTTATTTTAATTCGGCTATACATGTTGCTGTTTATTTGTTTACTTTCATAGGAAATTATATTAATTTCTGCATGCCAACTTTGCATTGTATAACTTTGTAAAATTGTACCTATATTAAGGCTGCAAAATAAGGACTTTTCCTGCCTCCCTCTGTATTGTAGATTATTATTCATCATGTTTTCTGTGTATTTCTTTATCTGTGTTAAATAAATCTTTGGAGAGTTGTAGGGGTTGGTGATAATTCCCTGAGTGACGGCTTTAACATCTACGTAGTCATCTGATCCAATATTAATGTTAAAATGTTCATAATACCTGCTTTAAATTCTAAATGTGCGATTTTGAGTCTTTACACTCTATCTGCACCAGTCTGCAAAGATATTTCCAGACATTGCTTCACTCTGGCACCTGTGCTGCTGTTTGTCCTGATGTCTCTTCCCAGTGGAGTGGACATGAACAACTCTATATCTGCTGTTTCAGGAATCCGCCGGCTCTGAAGTCATGGATCAATCTGGCTGACTTAAGCACATCCCAAGCGCCGAACAAAATTCTCTCCACACACCGTCGCGCCACTCCTCGCAAAACTGCAAGTGACGCCTGGAGATATGAGAAAAGCTGCAGTGGGGGGAAGTTCATTTCGTGTCCTGAGGTGGGAATGAGATGGTGTAGCCTGAGGCACAGGAGCGAATTGTGCGGGGTTGTGTCCTTTGAAAACACTGACACGCACAGCCCTGCTCTCACTGTCTCTTCTATCAGCAGACCTCAGCTGCGTCTAAAGGACGAGAGTTGGAAAAACACCAGGGACTTCTTTGGCTACCTGCTGTTTCCGTAGAAACACAGCCTGCATGGCAGCTCTACCTCCGCGCAGCTGGAGGTTTGATGGTGCACGTTTGTGTGTGTGTGTACAATTATGTGTGTGCGTGCTCTGTCTCTCAGCTGCCCCTGTAGATACCCTATAAGAACCATTAGCTTTTCATTTTAGGGTAATTCATATAATGAGGGAAAGGGCGAAAGGAAAATAGCACGAGTTAGAGTCAGAGACAGAGTGCAGCACCTGGAAGTAAGAGCTGTTAGGAGAGACATCAAATCATCTCTGCGTGGGTGAGAATCATTGTTTTCTGACTCACACCGAAAATACCAAGACAGTCACTGACAGTGTCGCTCAGGTGGATATTTAAACCTTTCAACCTTTGGCTGTGTTTGCTCATTCTTAACCTGTCACTTCATGTTTTTTGACACGTTTTATGAAAAAAATAAATAAACACACAGCGAATACCAGTGTATGAACCGATATAATATTAAGTTCCAGTGGGAATTCATTGTTTGGATAATCAAGCTTAGGTTGATGCAAAATGTTAGGTCTTGTGGCAGGAATATTTTTCATATTTGCTGCAGGTCAGCACTGAGAAGTGCGCACGCACGCACCCACCCACCCACCCACCCACCCACCCACACACACACACACACACACACACACACACACACACACACACACACACACACACACACACACACACACACACACACACACACACACACATTTAACCTATCATTAAAACTTGTACCTTAAAATATAATGATTTGAGTTATGGGGATTTGCTATTTGTACCCATAAGGAATACAAGTCCCCACTAAATGGGTAATACCTGGACCAAACACACACACACACACACACACACACACACACTGGTTGGTGTACACACACCTGCAGGTAGTGGAAGGTCCTCTCCTTCAGTTTGCTCTCCAGGGGTACAAGGGCTTTATTATAGGCTCCTCCCCTGGTGGACGGGTACACCTCCCTGGCCTGACTCACTGTCATGGCTGACCAGGTGCTCCTCTTCATTGAGTGGCCATGGTGTCCTTGGTGTCCCCCTCCCTCAGGCCCAGCCAAAGCCATTGTGGTACATGCCACGCATTCCGCGGGCGCCGGCCCACCCCCGTGATCCTTGGGCTTCTTCATGGTGAGCTCCTGGATGGCAGCATCAAGGCTTTCGTGTCCACTGGGATACCCCCGTCTGCCTCCGCTCACCAGGTAGCTGCTGTCGCTGTCCAGGTTGTCGTCAGAGCTCCACCAGCCCGCCGTCCTGCTGCGGTGGCGTCTGCCCGATTCGTGCCTCGAGTCTCCACTCTTGCTGCGCTCTCGAGACTTGCTCCTCCTGGTAGAGCGAGACTGGTGGCCTGAGTAGTGGCCTCCACCGTCCTCCCCTCCACTCCTGTGACCTCCTCCTCTCTCACCACGGTAGTCCCCACCTCCTCTTGTGCCGTTGTATTCCCGCTTGGATGGTGCTTCCAGGGAATGGGACTTGGCAAAGAGACGCTGCACGGAGTTGACTAGGTGACGGATGCGGGAGGGGCTTTCACTGCGTTGTTCAGCGCCCCCACTAGCAGTGCGCTGGTACTGCAGCGTGTGGAAGCCATCGGGATGAAAGGGCACCTGCTTCTCAAGCTGGTCAATCAGATTCGGTGGAATGCGGTGCATCTTCCCTCCGTGGCCTGAGGACAGGCACTCCTCACAAGAGTCAAGCGACTGGAGAGGTGGGTGCTGGGAGCGGGGAAACGTACCCCCTCCAGAGTGGCTGTGGGAGTGGGAGTGGGAATGATGCCTTTCTAGTGCCAGAGCTTCGGCATGACCCCCCGGAGGGTAGTACTGGCCGTCGCTGTGACCCTGGTAGTATTCTCTGCCGGGGCCATCACAGTCCTCAGGCGGGCAGTGGCAGGGACCTCCCCCGCCACCACCGGAGGAATGCTGGGACATGCTACGGCTGACATGGTACCCTTTCATAGGCGCCGGGGCGTGGTGGGCCGTCCGGGCCGAAAGGGGGCGCTGTGGGCGTGACAGGGCTGCACCGGTCTCACCTGGAGGCACAGAAGAAGTGAACTTTGAGATTCTGAATCTTGGGAAACAGGAGTGAACATAATAAAACATTCGGCTTATCAGATAATTGAATCTAGTGTTTTTCAGTACTGTTCTGCCTTTATACTTTTTAGATTTAAGATCTAAACAGGCAAAACCACATAATGTACAAGAGAATCCACTCGATTTGTGCGAAAGGCAATAACAGAGATGCAATACCTTAAAGATATGATTCTGAGAGAGTACGGGTATAAATAACTCATTTGATGTTTCTATGCTCTACTAAATGTGTGAGGGGCAGCGCAGTGGAGTTCACCGTATGACTTACAAATGAATCACAACAAAAAGGAATAGACTCTGTAGATTGATGTCCGCAAATTGAATGTAAAATTTTTTTCTGTTTCTGATTAACATTTTTATTGATGTTGCACTTCATTTTTTACTCAACCGAAGACAAACAGTGCAATAGTGAGCATTCATCCCGCGGGCGGCAATAAGCGGCCACAGACAGCTTTCTTCTTCTCATTCATCTCTGAGGCTGCTGGGCTGATAAATCAAGGATATTAGCCCCCCACACCCCCTCTCTCTCTCTCTCTCTCTCTCTCTCTCTCTCTCTCTCTCTCTCTCTCTCTCTCTCTCTCTCTCTCTCTCATTTATCGTTGTTGCATCCATCAGCCAGGCTCTTCTCCCTGCTGTCTGTCCGGGCATATTCACAAACGTCTGTGCAGCCAATTACAGACGTGATTTCACTTTTTGAGTCGCAGCTGAGCAGAACCACGATTCACAATATTCAGGTGGCCCGGGCAGAAACCAACGCTGCTGACGGCTCGACGGGATAAAACAAAACAAACGCAGGAAATGAAACCATTGTGCGTTGGCGAGCTGCAGAAAGCTTGTGGCACAATGCAAATCATACTCTAGTTGCTGTAAGTCAAAGTAAACAGAATGGAAAGAGGATAAAGCCTTTTGTATTCGCCTTTTCATCACATGGATAACAACTCCGATTAAATTCCAAACGTGGTAATCATGTACTTTATTGGACTGGCATTAATTGCTGTGGCTGTAATCACATCCTCTATTAACCATAATATCCACTGACTATATAATGAGTCACATGCTTCAAACTGTTTATAATGTGCACGAGCCTCTCCCGTCGCTTTTAGATTTGATTAAACTGTGATGAAATTACATGATGAAAGCCTGAATCGAGCCGCTCGACTAGATGGGATTCTCGGAGAGCGCCTGCGAGTGTGTTTGTGCTCGTCTTTGCCGTCTTTCACACAGAGATGCAAGATAAGGGACAGATGCTGGGGTAATCATTAAATTGAGCGTGGCCTGTTTGCCTTGATTGGGTGAATGAGAGCCGCCACCCAAGATGCTCCCCCACATCCTTCCGTGTCATTGGTGTAGCCGTGACGACGGCCCACACCACGTCAGTATCCCACTGTGGACAGATTTCAGACAGCTGTGGCACCTGGATGGACCAGGGCCACATCACATTGACTCTGTGTGTGTGTCACTCATCTGTTTGTTTATTTCACCACCCTTGCCCATTTGTTGTTTTGTTGTTCGTTGGTTTCCTTATTTATTTATTTCATTATCAGCAGGGTTACACAAAATCTACATAATGGATTACCACACAACTGTGAAAGGATGGGCTACGGATCATGAAAGAACCCATTCAATTTTGATGCAGAAGTGGACGAAATGTAGGGTAGATCCAGAAATGTCTCTAAACGTCTAAACATAATGTCTCTTTTGAGGGGAATAACATATGGACTTGATGAAAATAAATCTGGCTGTATGTTGGGCCTTATTTGAAGTATATGATCTGTTGTTGAAAATGGTTTCTGAAATGTTTGCTCTTTGGAAAAGCAACTTTGGTGTCTTTGGTGCAACTTCTAACTATACATACACATCTGAAAAATGACAACCATTATACATTTTCCTATTACTTTTTTTTTATTCATTATTTTGTTAACTTTCAAGATGTCACAAGCTAAATCACCTGAGATTCATTGGTTTAATCTTTAACATTTCCTCACATTTTGCAAGCTTCTAATCCTTTTTCTTTACGTAACATTTACATCTGAAAAGTAACCACGAGCTATGGGTGTCAGATAAATGTCACGGAGTAAAGGTAGTTACCTCACCAAGGAGGTTATGTTTCCCCCCTTGTCCCTTTTTGTTTGTTGGTTGGTTTGTATGTTTGTTAGGTGTAAGCAAGATTAAAATCCCAAAATAAGTAAAATGGATTGTGTCCCCTTGAGCACAAGTTTATTTTGTCTTAGAAGCAAGAACACGATATCAAATATTGCGTTCAGACAATTTTGCAATTTTGCAGTGTGTCACCCTTGCGTGTCTGTGTCTACTTTTGTGAAAGGGCGGCAAAGTGAGCTGCAGCGCTGCTCTGCTCTGCCTGGAGGAGTAAATTAAACCATGTTCTGTTTATTATGAAGTCTTTGGCTTTGGAACAGGCTGTTGGCTAGGAGCTGTCAATCACAGTCACATGCACACTGACTGCACGAACGCATCCAAAAGACACCCATGTGCACAGACGGTAAAGATAGCGGTTCAAAAAAAAGAAACGCAGCTGAAAGTTGGCTCTCACTCATCTTTATTTTCTTCTCTCTATCCGTCCCTCCATACGTCCCCCTCTCCTCTCAGTCTCTCCTCCTGACCTACTTCTATCCATCCTCTAGTCATGTCTCTCTCTCTCCCTTCACTCGCCTCCTTTCTTTCTTTCTTTCTTTTTTAACCTGTCAGTCTGTCTGCCCCTCAGCCTGTCAGTACTTCTCTAATTACAAAGTTTGTTTCCATTTTTCATCTCCTGGCCTCCACTGATCTCTCTCTCTCTCCTTTAGGTATATGTACACAAATTTTACACACCCAATATCAGCTGACACTTTCAAGGTGCTTCGTTTGTTCGCTCTCAGCCGCCTCTTCCATGAATTCCTTGCCAAGTGCTCAGGGATCTCTCTTCAAATAATTTTTGCACGCCACATATTTTTCTTTTCCATACTTCTGTTTGTCTTTGGACAAAGCCTCCTCCTCCCTCCACCTCTGTGTGTGGTATTAAAAATATTCAGCAGCTGCTCAGCCGGGAGTTGGAGCTGTACAGCACGCTGTCATTGTTTAACACTGCTTGGCATCAACATGATTGTTACAGAGGCTTCAAGTCTGGAGTTGTTTCATTTTAAATATTAATGTGATCATGCCAGCTGCTCTGACCCACTTTGCTAACAGCTGGGTCTGCCCGCTCTCTGCCGTCTGCTGTGAGTTGTGGGTCAAAGGCTGTTCCACGTCACTGAAAACACGGTAAATTCGTCCCCTGAAACACATGAAATACCTCCCTTAAAGAACTTTAGTTTTCTGTCTGGAAGCAGAATACAGCCCGATTCCCATGAAGTGTAGTAGAAGGACACACTTCAAGCTAAAGAGAAAAGACTGCAGCATCCAAATGTTCAGCTGGGGTTTGTAGGTCATGAAATCAATTTCACACAACTTTCAATAGTAATCACTCAGTCAGAGACAGTTCAGGCTCTCACAGGCTCTCACAGACTCCATGCAGAAACAACATGTCTACCTGGGAACAAATTCCATATAAGAAAAACACACAAATACACATAAAATATGAATTAAAACACCAATAATAAATAGCACATTCTATATATATACAGGGTTTGAATTATAGGAGTTGAGGTGCTGGAGCTGTGTGAGCACACGACATGAGTGTATCAGCAGAGTAATGGAGAGACACCTGGATTAAAACCTTTGCGTATCTGACTGAAGCTGGCCAGCAGTCTCTTAGCTTAGCTTAGCTTAGCACAGAGCATGGAAGGAGAGGGAAACAGCTAGCCAAGCTCTGTTCCACGGTTACAACCAACCGACTAGTTTCTTTAAAGTTCACTAATAATAACATGATGGTGTTTTACAGGACCTTATGTTGCATGAGCCATTTTTACACTGTTTGTTTGGATGCTGCGTGCAAGGCTAAGCTAACTGGCTGCTAGTGGTAGCTTCATATTTAGTGCGTAGACACTGTTTATTTGCCACTTCCTTTGTATAAAATGTAAAGAATTACTACTTTAAATACTTTTGGTCCCTATTTTGCAGCCACAGTCTTTGCTCTCGGTGAAATGGGCCGACGCCACGCGGTGGTGGGTTTTGTGCATCTGAACACCGGCTGTTTGACAGCTGATACAATGAACCAGGCTACAGCTTGGTCAGGGGCAGATATGTCGACTTATTTAAGAATACGAGAGGGTGAACTGCACACAGCTCTTATAGAATTGTAGTCAAACAATGGCAAAGTTTTCATTATTGTTGTATCATTCCATATATGCCTGCACTGTAGACTTCAAAGATGCTATCAACCACTGGAGCTCTGCACACCCATAATGGAGAGAGGGGCAGACAATAGCAAAATGTACTGTATAAATATGGGGAATGGGAAATAATGGAGGATTGGCTCAGCTGTGTGTTGGTGTGCAGTTCCATCTTCGCCAGCCAGAGAGACATGCATGCTGGGAATCTGGCTTCGCTCCTCTCAGCTTTTAGCCATGAATGATCTATTTTCATTTTTCCACACACGCACAGACCACACACACTATACCAGAAGGTAACTCCTGTGGCGAACCCATCACGATCCTGAAATAGTCAAGGATGATGGGAAAAGATGGAACATTTCAAGGGTCACTTGTGAAAGAGGACCCGTAACATGCGAGTGCACGGCGATCTGAGGCAGCTTCAAAGTGAAATGAAATATGAAGATGACAAGAAAATACAATGGCTTGGATTTTCTTTTTTTATTAAAGGTATACCTGGTGGTCCTGGTCTATGCTTTCTTATCCATTCTGGATGAAGACGTTGCAACAGATGTTTACGTGGAAATTGTCAGAAGTTAATCTACAAACATGGCCGTGACGATGGGTACCCTGCTGATGTATGTCCCCACAAGCACACACTGGAGATGAAAATAAGAGCTGCTGAAGGTGGCTGACAATGGACTGTATCCTGAGATGCCCATGAGGAGCAGTGAAGAGTGACAGAGGAGGAGAACGTAGCAGGAATGCAGCAGGAAAGAATGAAGGGAAATGCAAGAGTGAGAGGCAGAGAGAGTATGACAGCGACTGTGTATGTGCGTGAGAGAGATGATGGCCACAGCACAGGGGAAATATGGTCCCATCATAAGGGTAAAATTGAAGAGGGCCTTGGGGGGCAATTTCCTCTATCTCCCAGTCTTCTCCTCCCCCTCTTGCCCTGTTTTCCCATCCCATACCCTTCCCATATTCTCAAGCACAACCTTCTTATTCCTTCCACTTCTCTTCCTCCTTTTATCATCCATTCTCTCACTTTCACTCCTTATCTTCCAACATGTTTACAGAGATGTTCTAGTAGGTTTTTGACATTGGTCAATGAGCAGGACTTGAAGAGGTCCCACTCCTTTGAGATTCGCAAGCTTAGGGACAAACACTATACTTAGTTAATGTCATGGTTTAACAACACTTTCAAGACTTTCAAAAACACTTCTTAATACCACAGTGTGATACAAAACCTAAATTGATTATATGGGCTAAAAATACTATACCTATATTATGACAATGATATAACTAATTCGTCTGTTTTATAAAATGAAAGGATGAATAGCCTGGGGTGTTTCTGTTCGGAATTTGCATGTTCTCCCCGTGTCTGCGTCGACTTTCTCCACTTTCCTCCCACAGTCCAAAGACATTCCAATTGGGGTTATGTTAATTGGAGACTATTAATTGCCATAGCTGTGAGTGGTGGTTTGTCTCTGTATGTTGGCCCTGTCAAGGGTGTATCTCATGGTGTAATTCATGTTAGCGTTTGTTAAAGGTGAGATTATAAACCAATGAGCTTCCCAGCTACTGTAGCTAGCAGTATGAGAGTAGTTGCTCTAAGGCTGATAGTTCGACTACAACCCTAAAACAAACAGAAAAAAGACTGACCATCTTGCATGGTGTTTTTAAATATCACTTAAAATTACTTTGATTTACTGGAGCAACACTTTTAGTTATAGTGCATTTTGTCTGTCTGTCTCCCAACAGCGCACATCGGAGTGAGATACATTTTATAAAATTACTTCCTGCAGCAGGACGGACAAAATATTCAAATCTTTTCTAAATTCAAGTCCTGTAAATGCCTTCTCAGGTTGTTTTTTTATGAAAGAAGCTGATTAAATTCTTCTAAACGCTTTTCATGGCCTGATGATACCCTGTTCAAAGAAACCTACGTTGACTGGACTCACAGCCGACTCAAACGGGTTGTATGCCAAACCATTGACCCTGTTTTCCAATCTTTCTCCCTAAGAGCTTCAACAACTTCACACTGTTTCTATTTTTTCTTTTCTTTTCCTTATCAGCACAAGGGATCACTGTCAGTATAGTGGAAATATAGGTAATTTTAGAGAATGTTGTGCAAAATGACAAGAAAGGTCACCTTAGAAATGTGAGGCTTTGTTTTTTTGCCTCTGTGTCGGCGATAGCCAGTGGTACGAGGCATTATGTTTTCTGTTTGTCCATCTGTATGTCGGCCCATCCATTTCTTGTGAACACGATATAGCAATAATGCCTTGGGGGAATTCCTTCATATTTAGTAACTATTCAGCTGGACTAACGGATGAACTGATTAGAATTGGGTGGTCAAAGGTCAAAGGCCATTGTGACATTACAAAACCCTTTTTTGTTCCCCAACATTTCAGGAAAACCTTGAGGGAATTTCTTCACATTTGGGACAGATGTTCAGTTGGACTCAAGGATGAACTGATTTAATTTTGGTCGTCAAAGGTCAAGGTAAATGGGACCTCATATTATTGTGAACGCAATATATGAGGATCACCTGGAGGGCCTGAAACTGCAATGGTTGGTGGAGGCATTCAACCATAAGGTGGTAATTCTAGTTCTCCTTATGCACCACATACTTTCTATGGGCAAATGGCACAAAGCATTGTTACTCCAAATACATACTTCCACAAATATATATATATATAGAAATCAAGATGATCATATTTGTATGCCCTTTTCTTTAAAGCAATTCAACCAGTCATCAGGTTGATTGAGTGAACATGATGGAGAAACAGATTTAGCATAAGGCTGTATGTTTATGCCACAGAAAACAGCCTGAGAGGGCGTCTGACTGTGACTTAATGGAAGGGAAAATACCAACATCACTTAGCAAAATGCTGCTCACTTGTAATTGGCCTGCGTTTTATTTTCTGTACCTCAGGTTAACGTGTGAGGACATCGCCAGGGATATTACATGGGCATAAACAGAGATCAAACGCAATGAGGCAATGACATAACAGACATTAGGCCTAACCCTCCGCTGGAGACTGTTGCGACGTGCAGCTCTCGTACACTTATTTGCCCATCACTTTTTCATATCTACAGAAGATAAGTGTCCCCTTCTCCTTCTTTTAAACTGCCTCATACTCTCCCGTTTCTTGCTTCATTCTCTCGCCGCTCTATTCTCAGCTGCTTGTTTGGAGCATCATTCCTCTTTCCTCTTCTCCCCCTCCATTCACGTCTACTCTGCTCAGCTCGTCACTGTATGACAATCGTGCCTCCTCTTTCCTTCTCTGCATTTGTCTTTCCCTCGATCCCTCTTTCTGCCACTCTCTCTGTGCATCACCTCTCCTTCTTTCTCTCCTTGTCTCTGTAGTCAGTCGTGTTTTGTTGTATTACAAACTCTCCTGACAGAAAATCAAAGGTAGATGAAGAGGCCACAGCTCAGAAGAGAATCAGGACACACACACACACACACACACACACACACACATCGGAACAGACAGTACAGCAGGTCACTTCATGACAGCAATAACATTGACTACGTTTACATTGACACCATGGCCCTGTCCCAATTCGGCCCTGTCCCAATTCATCCCTTATGTCTACCACTTGGTCCTACCCCTTCGTTTCTTGCATGTGTCTGTGAAGGGGTAGTGTTGACCCTTGTCTCTATGTGCTGTAGGGGTAGTGGCCATCTAGCCCTTAGGATGAGAGAGAAACAGTAGTTATGCCACGCTTTATAAAGGAAATAGATACAATGAAGTGTTTGGATGGGCGCAAACATCATTAGACTCTTCTCTGTAAAATGTAAACCTATAAAATGGATTGGAAAAGTCAATAGGATTGAAAAAACAAATGATTGTTGGAAAAGGATCTCACCAAATGCTCTACGGATCATTCCGAGCTTTGCCGTCATTCTTGTTTCCTCCTTACAGTTTCAAGCCACGAGTTATCTATTTAAATTTTTTGCCCTGAGTCACAAACACACACACACAACAACGTTTGCCTCAACTTTGAGAAAAGCATGAACTTCGAGTGGGAAGTCCCTAAAGGCGAACAAAATAGACACTTCAGAGAGTGTTTACAGGTCTAGGTGAGTACTACATGTGCACACAAATGTGTGGCTCTGGGGCCTCTGAATTGTTGGGAATGTAGACACCTGGTTTTGACCTGAATGAAAAAAGATGGTATCTGCTGTCCATTGTGAGTCAGATAATGTTACAGGAGTGCAATGCTAAATCAGTGGAGTATGCTTTTAAAGAGACAGCTTTAAGTCTATCTGCTGAAGGGTTTTGCCAGATATTGTTTCCATGAAGAATGGAAACATTGCAATTTATTAAGAGGACTGAATACTTTTGTACAATATATATGTCCTGTCATCATCACCTGTGGCTACGTCCACCTATACTTGACATTGATTAGTTTGTAGATGAGCATGCATCTGACACCGGCATGTTGTCCATTTGGCCATAAGTAGTTCTTCTGTTTGAATGGGCCGATTCACTTCATTAATTTTGTTGTCACTCTAATATCATTATAGTATTACTACCACATTATTAACGTCCTCGCAGTTCAAACATTACATAATCAGAGGAAAGACCACACGCAATCCTGCAATCCGCCTGTTTTTATTCTTCTATTGTTTACTACTGTCTAATCTTCCTGCAATTGGTCTGAAAGTTCGAGCTATCCCAAATTGTTTTCACACGGCAGAGAACCAAAACAAAATCACCTTTACTGATCGCACAAAATTTTGGTCCGTTGGTTTGGGCCGTGATCTGAGGCACCTTTTTGGATTTGGACTAAAACGGAAAGTCTGAAGGTCCGTACCAAACAATGCTGGTGTGAAAGGGCCTTTTTAATCTCATGGAAAAGGAAAGAAAAGAAAAAACACCTGCTGACGCACAAATGTTTGATAAGCCCGCGTTTGACTGACAGATGATTACAGGGAAGGAAAAAAGTCACAGCATGACGCATCTAAGAGCAAAGACAAAATCTGAAAAAGAGGTAACTGACAAATTAACGTCATGCAGCTTGACAGTTCACTTGAGTTGTCATTTGCAAATTCACCAGACCCGTTCACGGCACATGTCACTTCAAAGTTCTCCAAATACTGAAAATACAGTATATAAACTGCAGCAGTCTCACACACAATCGCTAACCAGCTGACTCTAGTGTTGCTAGGTTACTTGGTGAACTAGGTTACAACATGTAGAACATATTAGCATAAATCATATACACACAGAGAGAGAGAGAGAGAGAGGGAGAGAGAGAGAGATTGAGTATTTGTCTATTGGGATCAATAATCATGATCATCTTCAGCTTGTCGAACGTTTGAGCACAGCAGCAACATTAGGAATTGATTCTGTGTGTTAAGTTGAATATGTTTCAAATGCAGATGTAAACACATTTGAAATGCACATAAAGTGTAGAAGCAAAAATGTATATGCATATTTGCATAATTTATGTGTGTATGTGTGTGGCTGCTTAGGCTGCTGCTTTGATGTAGGATTGCCACAGTTGTGAGGGCAGAGCCAACGCAAAGGTGGGCCACCTCTTTTCCTTTTCTCCTTCTCATTTTATTTCATTTGCCTTCCTGTCTTTTCCTTTTCTTTAATTTTCTTTCCCTTGCCCGTGCTTCACTTTCCTTGCCTCTCATTTTCTTTCGTTAGCTCTCCCCTTCTTTCATTTAGTTTCCTTTCCTTTCCACCCTCTGCTTTATTTTTTGTTGTCATTTCTCTTCTTTCTTGTCTTTACACTCTTCCCCTTTCCATTTCCTTTGCTTTCATTTCCTTTATTGCCTCTCATTTTCTTCTATTTGCCTTCCTCTTCTTTCTTTTCATTTCATTTCCTTTCCCCTTCTTCTTTTCCTTCCTTTCCTTGCCTCTCAATATCTTTCATTTGCCTTCCTCTACTTATTTTTTTTCCATTTCCTTTTTCTCTCCCCATATTTCCTACATTTCATTATCCATATCACATTTCCCTCCTCCAGTCTCTCTCTTACCCTCCATGCACCTACTTATTAGAACAACCCTCATATTAATGCCAACAGTGCAGTCTACTCAACTATAATATTGAACAGATGGAGGAGGCTTAATCATACCTAATCTCATTTAGGTGCAAAATAAATAGTTTCACTGTTGCCTTGGCTAAACGGCAAGTGTTTACATCATTTAGTTAAAAGCAAGGCTCAGTATCCGTTGTGCCACATGCTGCATGAATCAATAGCTGGATGGATTTTTACACGTGCACACACACACACACACACACACACACACACACACACACACACACACACACACACACACACACACACACACACACACACACACACACACACAGGAACCTACAAATTCAAACTGGAAGATAAAAACTGTTTTGTGCTGAGAGGTGTTGTGTCACTGCAGGCATTAGGGACACAGCTGTGTAGTATAGGTGAGAAGGGACAGGCAGTGAAAATTGCATATGTGTGTGTGTGTGTGTGCGCTGCCTTCTTCTGCCTGCTGCATGTCTCTGAGCTAAATGCTAACATCAGCACACAAACATGCTGATGTTTAGTAGGTGTAACGTTTACCGTGTTCACTTTCTTGTTGAGCGAGTTACAATTCCAACATTTTCTTATTAGCACTCAACACAAAGTAAAGCTTAGGTCAACAGTAGCTCACCTGACATTAGCAATGTCATTTGTTTTGCAGGTATCGGTATTGACTGTATCTAATGATAGAAGACATGCCAGCTCCGCAAAAAGTAAAGCCAAAGTGCCACCTGGTGGCTGGTTGCAGTATACATTATAAATCCTGCCTCCTCGCAAATAGAACATGGACCAAACTGAAAAGTAATTCTTATCACACTGATGAATGGAGAAAAATCATGATTGACAGCTGAGACTGACTCATGATTGGTTGTGGGCGTTTTATTGGAGGGACCTTGTTACCACAGCTCTGTGCCCCGATCTCTACTATGTGCAAGCAGGCAGTGTTCATATCCAGGATATTTTGGCTTCATTTCTGTATAGAGGGAGGAAGTGTAGATGCATCGTCCATCTTTTTATAGTCTACGCCAGTGGTCTCCAACCTTTTCGAGCCCAACATCACTTTTTAAATCCAAACGTAAACTGAGATCTACCACCCTGTTATCTTCCAAGAAACCCACTTAGGAGGGTCATATATTTTTTTTTTGCATTTTCTGTCAAAGGCTGAATGTACGAGCATAAATATACACAAAGAAAGGCAGTTATGCAACTTTATCTATTCAAGGAACAATATTCACATAATATATCAATTCATATTTACAGCATCTGTTCAGTGCACAATATTTAGCTTCAGTTCAACACTGCAGCACAATGTTTTTTTACATGGCCTTTGACTTGAATATCGCCTTGTGTGAAAGTAGTCCCTTGTACTCAAATAAATACAAATACTATACAGTTTGAAGCCGTGCGTCTTCCGCTCCTGCAAATATTTCACAATAAAATCTCCTAGTTAAACAAAAGAATGGATTCCGTCAACAGAAATGCTGGGGTGCTTTTATTTTTGAAATGCCTACAGAAGAGTTGCAACCACTAACGGGGCTTTGATTGTTATCGACAGACCGGAAGATGCAAGTCTTCTTTCCTTAGTATACTAGTATTTACTTTAGTACATAAACCGACTTGTTTTGAAGGCAATGCAGTCGATAAACTAGCAGCTGCGCCGCCAGCAGCGGACACGCTGCCGTGTAAACAACCGACACACAGCTGATCTGCGGCGAGACCGCAGCCAGTGAGTCCAGAGAGTTCGGGGATCGACAGTGAAGACTGCGAGATCGACGGGTTGGCGACCACTGGTCTACGCCATAATATCTCTAGATCATAAACCAAGTTTTGGACACGCATAAATTTTGACCTGAAGATAGTGCTGTATGGGTGAAAGGTCAGGGGAATCACAACAACCAGTAGGTTGCTAGGTCACAAAGTCAAGCTCAGCCACAGTCATCCGCTGACAGCAGCAGATCTATTTGCCAGCCCACATCAGCTGACCCCCTCCTATACATTCAATTGCCAAAGTTAATATTGCGTGCACTATTTTAGATTCTCTTCAGTCAAGAACACTTTGTCATGATTCAACCATTTATTGCACAAATGGGAATACAGTTAAGCTGGCTCTATTCTTTAGATGTTCCCTGGATTAGCCAAGCAGCATGCTAAGATAAAACAGGGAACATGTACAAAACCCCCCAGTGGGCGTCGTAGGCAAGATACATTTGTTCAAGATGAATACCATTTACCACAACCATGTTTGGACTCAGTGCTAAAAGGTGGAGGCAAGTTGCTGGCAGCAGGGTGTGAGTGGCAGTGTAGCTGAGCAGGGATCAGTTCAATTTGGGTTTGTGTCAAACGTAATTTGAACTTTTCCCCAAATTTAAAAGTCGGACATGTTTTCTTGTTTCTTCCTTTTTGTCTTCATAGGCACAATAACACCTTGAGAATATTGTGTTTGACTGCTCCAAAAAATGTTTCTCATTTAACAAGCCTCCAAAACATTCAAGGTGTTTTTCTTCTCTGTTCAGTGGAGGGGACTGATGTACTGTATGTAATTCCATTGCTTATGCAATACGAAAATAGTCAGTTTGACTGAAGTGATGAATTTGTCATTGCTGCACCGTGGCTGGTTGTTGTTATTACGGTTCTCTTTTGCGTCGAGTGTGTTTAGGAGTAATGACACAGAGAGAAGGAGAGAGAGAGGGAGAGAATGAAAGAAAGAAGAAAAGAAGAAGCCTTGGAATCCCGCTCACATCTAAACGTTGCAGTAGGCTGTGTGCCATAAGAATGTATAATTCTGCTCACTCAATTCATATTCAGCACAGAGCACCCCGCACTTCTATTAGCCTAATATTATCCAAATCAAATTAAGTGAGGGTAATTTCATTTCTGTAATAGATACTATCTAATAGGATATGCACACTGTCATGTAGGCTGTTCCTTCAAAAAGAAAGATAGTCACCCACTGGTGATATCTGACATTTAGTCATGTCATTTAAAATCATGTAAGCATTATCATTTTTTATATATTTGGTATTTGGTTCATAGCCTGCCTACAATCTCCGCACAGTCAGCAGTGTTATAAATGGAAAGGTCTTCTCATTCATTCCAGAGAGAGAGAGAGAAAGAGAGGTAGAGTGACATTCAGAAGTCATTCACTGAAGATGCAGACAAAAGAAGAAGTATCGCTAAGGAGAAGTGAAAAAGTACTCGGCTATTGTTCCCCGTCTCATTACGAAGAACAAAATCAGCGCCATCTAACCAGGCAAAACAATGAAACCAGACGAGGATGGGAACGAGGAGAAGAGGGAAAACAGGAGATAATGAAGACTTCATTAATCAGCGCTGATACGAGCCCTCATTTATCACACCATTGTCGAAAGCTATACAAATTCCGCGGCTGAGATGTCCTTTAAAAAATCCCTGATTGTGGAAACTACTTCACAGGCCGTCACAGTCACAATCTGAATGGAAATGCAGAATGAAAGAGCATATTGCCTGAGCAGGAACAAACTTTTTACACGGACTCTCAGAGTGAAGTGTGCATGTTGTACGTGTGTTCGATTTCCAATGAGGTCACTGGAGCAGAATGAGAAGACGTGAATGCAGGAGTGGCAGGAGAAGAACAGCGTCTCCCCACTGTTAGTGGCTCACGGTGTCGTTGATTTTCACAGCAATGAAAACTGACAAGTCAATAAAATGTTGGCATAAATTTGTTGAACACAGTGAAAATGAGACTGCAGATCTAATAAATCTGTCAATGCAAGATCAAGGTAGTTCTACTTGGTTATGTGGTTATGTGGGATGAATAATTCAAGAAAGCTCCTTTTGTTTGTGGGTGGGGCTGCTACGAACCAAGTAGGTAGTCAGATATGGTCTAAAACAGGGATGCATGATGGTGTAGTATGTAAAAAGCAAAACTATAAATATAAACCTAGAATTTTTAAGGAGATGTAGGTGCTACAGTATAAAAGTAACCCAGAAACCACTAAACAGTTTGTCATTTTCAGATACTGTATGGTGCCTCCATCTGCATGTCTTCGACTACTTTGACATATTCCTTGCGGGTGGCAGGCATCATGTCTCAACAGTGACAGTTACATTGACAGGTTTGTGTTATCCTGAGAATATGTGCATGTATCCACTGGAGTAGTGTGTGCGAGTAAGAAACACACAAAGCTGTGTTTGTTTTCACAGTGGAAGGTTTTGGGTTTTGTCGGGCTGAGACTGCAGCAAGCACAACAGTAAGTCCCCAGATGTACCTGGAAACAAACCCAGTGATACAAGTTTGCATTTTTGCAGTCTGCCTTAAAACAATACTCACATGTCCATATTTACATTAAAAGAGGTATTGGTCACTGTACTTGTTCCTGCTGACTGCAAAGACTTCCCAATGCAATTCCAGTGCAAAAGCAGTGAGGGTCCAAATCTACAGTTGTTGTTCTGTGCACAAGCGCATTTCAAAGTTCAGCCAGAGTTAATGTGAGGCTTCAGTAGTCTCCATCCATCCATCATCTATACCGTTAATCTATGTGGGCAGACACAAGAGCAAACATGCAATGAACTCTTCTCCTGACGTTCACCGAAGGAGCTGTATGTGTGAACACAAATGTCTGAATGAGAGGCTACAGACTTTCTCTGGAGTTTTCCCCTGCCTGCCCCAGATTTAATTCTCTAGAATGTCCGATGAGTTGATGTGATAACACAGCAGGAGATCCTGATCAGGATTCACCGCAAGCAAGTAGGTGTGTTGATGGTGTTTCTCACATGCATGGATGCAAAAAAACCCTAATATCTCAGGATCAAAAAGCTGTTTAATACACTTAGAATCGACAAAGATGTCAAGCGAGCTTATGGTGATAAGGTCTGATGCCAGTGTCGCTGTGCTGTAAACAAAAACACATGATCTTCGCAGAGGAATATGTACGTTTAATTCTGCCTCTACCTGCTGCACCACCCCTCACCTGAACACTCTGGAAATTCCTGTCTTGTTGTAAACGTGTCCAAGCAGAAAACTACCTGCTGCGTTGCTCATGAGTGAAAGACAAACTCCGGTGAAAGTTCGGACCCAATTGTGCGGACATTCTCTGGAGTTCATCTGTGAAAACGGCTATAGTTTCTGGCATGTTTGAGACCTCAAACATGACTCGCCAGGGAAAAAAATAGAAAGGTGAACTCCACTGCCAAAGGGAAATCACCTTTTTTCTAATTTTAGCGTAAAAGAAGTATTAATGAAGATATTATCCAGCAATAAAGAAATATTCAAACCTCATGGGAGTCAGCAGTGATAATATGGTTAGGTCAAGTTTAGTGGTAACATACTGTATATAGATGGGAAACGCACTTCACTTACCCCATAATCTACTCTACTTAGCGCAGTAATCCAACTGCAACAATCATATAACTGTTCACTCACAAATAAGCTAAGTGGATGTGTAGAATCAGCACAGCTCCATTTAAATGTGAGTGACTTTGATATGAAAGTCTTTTCCAACTTGTATGAAATCAGCTCGCAAAGGTTGCGGGGTCACAGATTGTAATGCAGTTGATACCTCATTTGGAGTCAAAAGCACTATCTGTGATAAAACAGGCCGGGTGTAATAATGAAATGTGGCTGCGTGCTCGCTTGATGAATGAGGTCGGTCGTATCTTCGCTGCTGTAAGAAGTCTCCGCTCTTGTTGAGCCAACTTCAGATCAGCGGATAATCAGGATCATGGAAGTGGCGGAGTGGAGAGGAAAACGCTAATGAGCACTAATGAGGAGAGAACTGATGGAAACAGCCACTTGATTACCTGTCTGAGTCGCAGTAATGGATGATAGCGTCGCCATGATTAGTGTTTTTCCAACAGTGTATAGGGCGTACTCTGGTTCCTTCATCACTCTCTTTTTTTGGGTCGTTTTTCTATCTGTCTACGTGAGCTGTGTTGTGTAAGAGCGTCTTCATCATTTCGACTGCCACAACGCTTCACAAAGCACGTGGGTTTATGTGTGTGTTTCCACGTGTCACCGAGCTAACAGGGATGATCTGTCCAACATCCATCCGTGGAGACAACAGAAGAGAGCCGTGAACCCTCAGAGATATACCCACAATCACAGAGAAGCTTGAGAGCCGGGATGACTCAGGGGGACACGCTTATAGCAAAAACTTTCCGCAGATTCTTTGGACCTCTGGTGAGTTAGAGACTGTGTATGACTGACAAGCCATCTGTGGCCAACAGATGAGCTCGACAACTATGGCTGAAAAAAGCCTTTTCTTCACAGAGGGATGGGGCTACTGTGTATTCGGCAAAGTAAGAGGAGGATGAAACCACCTTAGCTCAGATTTGCACATTTGTAGATGAGTCTTCCCATCGGCTGCAGATATGTATATGGTGGAATTTAGCTCATTTTTAGCTCACCTAATTAAAATGTAAGAAATACTTCTTCTTAACCGTCAGCATGAATTAATGTGCTGAAAGATTCTGGATAAAATGAGAGTTTAGAGTTAGATTTGAGATCACTATTCTCTCTCACAATTCTTTGCCAAAATACAAACAAATATTGCACTCAATGACCTGTAGAAGGAGATGCAAAACAAAATATGCAAAACTGAAAAATAATACAAAGACCTCAAAAAGAAGTGTACAGGGTTTTCTTTGTTTGTTAAGTTCAGCTAGACAACTAGCGTTCAAACGTTTATTGCAACAATAGAACAGTTAGTGTTTTTGGCGTCTAAGCTCTGACTTAATCACTCCCCTCGATATGATTACATAGATATGATGGGAGTGATGAGCAAATACTTGTAACCCCCCTGTCGGAGCCAACAGGAATGCTGTTTTGTCCACTTCTAGTTAATATAATCCCAACTAACCACACAACCACTGAGCAATTTAGTTTTAGTATAATGTTACATGGAACAAATCACACGTGTTCAAATAGATCAGATTCACTGAGAGGTTCAAGTGGTCCAACTTTTAAATGCAAGTGACTCTGAAGAGCCATGTTTGAGGCTGAGATGTCAGAGCTTTCCAAAGGTGAAGGTAACACTTTTTCCCACTTGTAATTATAAAAGAACCACTTAGGTTGCTACAGACTTTCTCTTTAAAGCAATAAACCCCCCTGACGGTACTTTACAGTGATTTTAGAACAGGTGAGGAGTGCTGTTTGAAGTGAAGTGTTGCACTGTATTAGCACTGCCTCATATAGGTTAATGGATTTATGAAACATTGCTAAAACACCAACCCATGTTTCAATCTAAACTGTAATTGAAGCTACATCGCTTTTTATCCTGGTAAAATTATCTGCAGGAAAATAACACTCGCACCATATTTTTCCAGTTTGCGATCTCTTCTTCGGAATATCTATATCTTTATAATTTTTCTGAGAAGTTAGTGGAGAGCAAGACAGAGCTTAAAGTAAAGTGGACATTAAACTTGTTTCCATCAGGTGATCAGAAACGTGACGACAAATGAATGCTAATGTTGCGCCCTCGTAAGGTTGGTATGAAGTTGACTCTGGCTCCAAGATGGAGTCACTGGAGCTTCCTCATTGAACTGTGGTCACTCAACATGATACTTTGTAATTAGTTTACTCGACCGGCTGGCTAACTAGCTTACATTAATTCCATTCATCCTACAGATCTGACTAATAAAAGTTTCATCAAAAGTTTAAAAAATACTAAAACTGATGTACGACTATATAACTTTATTTTCAGTGCAAGATTGTCCTTTTGAAGGCTGGCGACATTTGAATATAAATATCCGAGGACCCTGTGTTTACTCTCTTTACTGACACAGACGAAATCGAAAAGATCACATCAATCAAAGTTCAGCTCTAGGAAGGGAAGAGATACGGGGAAAAAACTGAGATAAAAATCAAAAGAGAAGGTGATGGAGTGGAGAGAGAAAAAGAGCAAGACCACAGTGTCCAGGGTTGGATCAGCATTATGTCCCTGTGCCGTTCAACAGAAACAAAACCAAATAGCCACCTGGACTCACGGATGAACACATTTAAATTCATGAATCACAAATTAATTTAGTTAAATAGAATAATGATGGTAAAATTCACTTCAAAAACACTTTACAGGCCATAACCCACCATAACTCAAGAAGAGAAGGAGAGATTGTGACCATATTTCCTGCAACTTGACGGGGTGGTGGAGGCACACAACCATGAATGGAATCAAACGAATTAAATTTTTCATTTCTAAAAGGAAGATGAAGCTATTTCCCCTTTCAAACGTTTTGCCTTGACTAGTTATTTTTCTGCTCAGTGCGAAGTCATTGAACTGTAGCTCAACATCATGACTGGAAATTAAAGTTATTTAGCACATAAAGCAGGTGTTTATTATGTATATTGCTTAAAATTTAATTTGATTATTTAACAATTAATTAAAACCTAGAACTGTGAACTGGTTTATGAATATATATTGGCTATACAGTATTAATGGTGGGAAGCAGGGAGCCAATGACTGTGAAGTTGAGGAGTGACAGGAAGCTAAAGCAGTGGGAGGAGAGTGCAGGCGAGGTGCAGATGTGTTGACAAAGCCTGGTGTTGAGGTTCATGAGTTTTGTCTCTCACAGGAAGCTGATCTCTCTAATCAGAATAAGCAGCTTCTCAGCGCACACTTCTCATCATCTTATTAATCACAATCAGACACAAATCGACAAGACATTAGCGGCAACCCAGACATCCCACAAGTTCACGCCCTTGTTCATGCACGCACATACACACAAAGTGGCCTCGGCACAGTCTAAAGGCTCATTAAAAGAGATACGTCTGTTTTCAAATCTTGGAATCGTCACTGCCCACGTAGCTCGATGCGTCCTTTAAGTTGGCATTGTTGTCCACAAGAGGGCGGAGTACAGCGAGAGCTTCTGACAACAACAAACATGGCGGCATTGGAGGAGGTTGCGATAATGTTTCTTAAAGAGGCAAAAGCTGCTATTTGTCCCTGTGACCAGGAGAAGTAACATCATATATATTCCTGTATTTTCTTATGAACTTGCAATGTCTACCTTCAAAAAGGTTCACTTGTCATTTCTTACTCATGTCTTACGGTTGTCTCACTTGAACTACTGGCTACACTGACCCCCAACAATTTCCTGCGGTTCTGCTTTGTCTCCTTAGTTTTGTGCGTATACGTACCATTTCAGAAAAGGTGCACAAATACGAATGAATCGAGAAGGCTCTGTCTGTTTCTGTGTACCAAACGCTGAGCATAAATGATCCTTTACTCGCCATGATTGGGTTTTTTCCCCCCCCAGTGCACTGCTGCATGTGTAGTGTGTACAGGCATCTGCTGTGCAACCTCACTAGGTTTCAAGGGCAGCATGAAAGCTGAATGATTTGGACTTCATCACATCGATACTAATCCTTAACGGCCTTCACTTCTCAGCCAGCTGTGAGGAGGGGTTGAGAAAAAAATTCCTGAGTCAATCGAATGAAAGATAAAATCACAAAAGCTGAGAAAAGGGGGGAGTCAGAGTGGGGGGAGAGGGGGAGACGGCACGAGTCAAGAAGCACTGTCAACTACTCGTTCCTATTCGTGACTCCTGGAGGATCAGAGGGAAGCTGGATGTCAATCGCCTGTCTGCTCTTTGATGTGTGCCGTGTGAGAGGCGAGGCTCCCGGCCTTTCATGTCACACTTTGTATTCAGGCATCCCGACCCTGGCGAGAATTACACTAAGATAGTCATTTAGTTCAAGCTCATCACACAGAAGATTTGACTCCTTAGAGGCATTCGACTGTGCTTCTGTTAAGGCTGCGCCCATTTCAACAAAGGACATACAACTGCACTTCAAAGCACAAGAAGAGATGTAAAATCCAGAGTATCATTTCATTTTGTAGTGTATTAATTGTCCTGCTCCCAAGCACTGAACTGCTGCTACCAGGATTCAGCTACACAATAACTGTTTATTTGGCCTTTTATCTCACGTCACATCAATGGATGAAACTGGATAGAGGGGAAAAGAGGAATGCAGCAGTTTTCCGAGAAGAAGGAACATCTTTACCTGAGTTAATAGATTTAATATGAAGCTGAAGTGGACTCTAAAGGTCATTGCTTTGTTCAGTTCATAGCCCTCCACTCATGGTCGAAAGCTCCAGTCTGTAGCAGCGGTATGAGATCATCGAGCACGGCCACTTTTTAGCTCTGAAAAACACACTCTCTCCCGATTGGCTTCCCCCAGCCTTCAAGAGAGACACACTACTACATGAAGAGGTGTTTCCACCTTTAAATACTGTGCAGGCTTCTGCTGAAGGCTGGACATCGCCACTATATAAATATGTCATTCCATTATTTTTATGGGGCCAGATCCTCAGAATCAAAAAACACTTGTGGTCGTACATGAAGAACTCCAATGAGCAAGAGACATCAATCTCCCCACCACAGCCGCTCCAACATACAAAATCTAAATGCGGTGTATTTTGTATTTACATTATCGATACTGTTGCCAAGTATTGACATTGCTCTAAATTTATTCTGCTGCCATCTTGGTTTAGCAGACAGTGACTCTCTGCGGTTGCCCTTACATTCAGGATGCTGGCCAAAAGCAGGTTAACAAACATGTCAGGAGGAAGAAAATGACAGCACAATGACAGAGAGGCTTCTTTTTAATCAAAATTTGTGTCACCTCTGGATTGTGTTGCAATGATGTCATCTACGTAATCCGTGACACTTGTCTAATGACATCATTAGGATTTTGTGGAGACGACCGCTAACACCACCTCATCTGTAAATAGTCATATATGATGGTGCTACTCAAAGGAAAAGCTGAAGGACTGTGAGTATGGGATCGGGGCAGCTGTCGCTCAGAAAGTAGAGAGGGTCGTCCTTTAGCCATGAAGGTCGGTGGTTTGATCCCGGCTCCTCCGGTCTGCATTACGAAGTGTCCTTGGGCAAAATACTGAACTCCATATGGCCCTTGACAGTGTGTGAATGGCGTGTGAAAAAAAAGGCTCAGTGTATAGAAGCGCTGCGTGAATGTGGGTCGATAAGACCAGAGAAGTGCTATATAAATACAACCATCACATACATGTGTGTTTGTGTTACATGCATGGTTTTTGGTGTTCTTCAGTTGCACATTATTGGAATGTATTTTATATGTCTGCATCGTGCATCACAAAAAGAAAAGAGCTTTGAGACAACACAATAAAACTCCTGAATTAGACTTAAATTGTTTTTCCAAATTCATTGCAGACCTTCTTCGCCAGTCAGAAAAAACTGACTGAAACTAAACTTAACCGTTTTCCCAATTGCAATGTAGTGGCAACCCACCTGCCAACTGGAGTATGTTCACAGACAATGTGTTTTGTTCTTGAGTGAACAAAGTGGAGTCATCCAGAGGTGGTTGTGTTGGATCGTGCTCAGGCGTGTGACTGAGGGGCGTTCACATCCACCATCCTGTGTGAGGTCACGTTAAGGCCACTTCGGTTAATCAGAAGCAGCATCAGAATCTGGTTTTATTGCCAAGCAGGTTTACACATACAAGCAATTTACTGTGGTGTGTTATATAAAAATAGGAATCAAAATAATAGCACCAGAGGAGGGATTGTGCAATACGTTGTAAATTAAATACTGGAGACTGGATTGTGTAAAGTGCAGTTAGTCTGTTATTTGCCACGGGAAGTTAAAGTGTCACATCAGTGCAGTCCAGTGATCGGGTCCCCGGCCTTGATGAGGCCGGCAGCAGTCGGGAAAGAACTGTTTTTGTGGCGGGAAGTTCTGGTCCTGATTGCCCTTAATGTAAGAGGAAGACTAAGTTGAATAATAAACATCTAGTCACTGCTAACGTTTTTATGTAAGAAACTTGTATTATTATCAAAAGGTAGTATTTAATATAGTATTTAATAGTAAAGACATTTTCTACATGTAAAGTTTATAAAGTTGGACAAGGACCAGCTGTTTCATTCACCTGCTTATAGACATTATGCTAGGCTAGGATAACTGCCTTACAGCTAGAGCTTCATATTTAGTCAACAATCATGGAATTGGTATCAATAGTCTCATCTAACATGAGTGAAGTGCCCAAAAGGGGTCGACTTTAACTGACCTATGTGTATTTTGTATTGAGTGATAGCAATATCCCTTATTCTAGCCGAAATGTCTGACCTTTACTTTGAGTGACAACAAAATAAAGACGGGAAAGCTATTCTTGTGTTTCCGACCTGTACTTTGTAATCCAGAAGAAAGGTTAGTGAGCAGGAGTCATGCTCCGAACACACCCACATGCCCGCACTCTAACAGACCACGCACGACAGAGCGGGTGGAAAACACTGCGAGTATCTGAAAAGGTCAGGGGTTGTGGATCAATTCTGACAGGGCCACCGGGATATGGACACAGATGGTGCATAATCTCCCATCCCCACTGAATTATGCAGCATGTCTCTCTCCCACGCGCTCTCTAGCGCTCTTCCACGCGCTCTCTCTCTCTTTTCTGGCCAAAATCACTGCCAAAAGTTTAATTCAGACCTAATTACACTCCACTAAAAGTCCCTATTGGCTCACACTCTGGTGACATAAAGAAGGGAGGACCAATGCCCAAACAAGCCAAAAAGAAATTATGAGAGCGATTGAAAAAAGTGCAATTATCCTTCAATTCTAGTTATTTGTATTTCAATCATCCTGAAGGTTGAAGAATTATTTAAGTTGTAGAAACAATCTTTAACGTGTAATACAGCCATATCAGCATAATAACAAGTGAAAATCTATTGACCATAAATGAGAGAACATACTTGTGGACCCTTTTATTGCATAGTTAAATTCTCGTACTAAAACTCAAGCATTTCACAATGTTGCCCTCGATAGTGGATATGTAAAGTTTATTGCTGAAGTTGGAAAATGACACATTTCCATTTCCTGTTTGAAGCTTTAATAAAGACCTGTTCCTGAATCTAAATTAAAGTGAGAGAGATGACTGGGGTAAGCTTATCACAATTCAAATTCTAGTTCTTTCATGTGGCTAAAATTATGTCTTCTGGGCCACAGGTAAATTAAGTATTTATTTTTGCACAGGGCTTTGATTCAAAGCAATGCTGGGATCAAAACAGCTTTCTGCTGTCTAAAACAACAGGGACCAAGGGAGGGAGAGCACCTTGTCAGGTGTGTTTATCATATATTGGTGGAAAACTACATGGAGCATTAAAAAAAATCCCATTGCCACAGCAGTAATGACACTGTGACAGCAAAGAGGGCAAACACATATGGACACAAATATAAGAGAGATGTACACGAAAGGGGGGGGAAAAATGTAGAAAAGGACACGGGATGAGCTCCACTGCCTTTCAATTACTGTCCCCTCTCTCCTTATGCTCCTCCAGCTCTCCTCTGAGACAAGAGCGAGCTGTGAAATTGAATTGCTGAGCACATCTCGACAAACAAAGCCACTCTCCTCCTCGCTGCCAACAGAGGGAAGGACCAGCACCGTGACAGCAACAACACAGCCATGTCAGAGCCTGATAAGTTCACTAACTGTTGGAAAGAAAACAAATCTCGGGGCTTAAATCATACGTGCAGCGGAGCAGATGAACGGAGCGGGGAGGTGGGCGGTATCGGTGCACTGTATGATTGGTTGTGGCTCGATGCTCTGAGTCACTTCCCCCGAAAATCGGGTCCCTCAACTGGTACTTGCAGATAAAAGTAGATCTATTCAGATTTTTCCTTTATGTGAAAAGTCTGGATTACTGCCTGTAGCCAGCTGATGTCTTCCTCTTCCTAAAGGTTCAGTGTGTTGTATTTAGTCAGATGTAGCATGTAGGAGAATCTACGGTGGCCTTTAGGTAACAGGAAAGAGCCACTGTAGAGCCACCTGTCAACCATGACGTTTCACCCAGCTTTTATAACATCAAATAACTAATTAAAACCAAGCTTTCCAAAGAATAATTACTTGAACATACATAAAAACTACCTAAAATGACAGACACCATCTTTGAGAAAAATGTATTTGAAGTGTACTTTGACTTTTTAGTTTGGTCAGTGTCCCATCTATTAGCATGGAGGAGGCAGGGTTTATGACCTGTTCTTTAGCAAGCCACCAGGTGGCGATAGGGACCCTTTGGCTTCACTTTTGGGCAATTCTGCAGTCATGCATCCATTTTTAGACACAGTCTATGGTTCCGGGCTACTGTAGAAATATGGTGGACTATGTGGAAGACGATCTGCTCCCTCTGCAGATATATAAAGGGCTCATTCATTGTTAGTTCCATTATACACATAAGCTATATACTAATGAACACATAAATTGTGAAGATTCAATTTCACTATAACAGATTGATCTTTCTATGTCCTACACTATGGTCCTTTAAAGGAATGGCTGTCTTGGCTGAGAACATTGCTACCACTCTCATGTCCATATGATAAATGGGAAGCTACAGCCAGAAGTTTGCTATTGGTTCTAATCATAGGAATGGAGACTAATGCATTGGTACAGTGTGAAGAAATGACTTTGTTCTTATGACTAATAAATTAAAAGCATGTTTTAATATTGGTTTAACATATACTATAGGCTGCATACATAAAAACTAATGTATGCAGCCTATGTTAGCAGTGTATGTCATGGTTATCTGTTTTTAGTTTGGTGTTTCCTGTTTTATTTTGTAGTTCTGATCTTCCTCATGTGTCTCAGTTACTTCCTGCCTTTGTGTGTTTCCCTCCATGTTTGATCAGTGTCACCTGTTTGTCCTGTGCCACCTGTTGCTGGTTTGTCATTAGTTCAGTTTGTATTTAAGTCACCTCCTCAGTGCAGTCTTGTTCAGTCGTCTGCTTTGTCTCAGTCTGTAGCTGTTTGTTGTGTTTATCCTGCTTTGTTTTCCCTGAACTTTTTGATTGTCGCCTATTTGTTCCCTGCTGTGCCTGCCCCTAATTTCATTTTAGTTTTAATAAATTCTGTTTTGTTACATTGGATCTGCCTTGCTCTTGCATTGGGGTCCACCTGCTCACCACATCTTGACAGTGTAATGAATTTGAATCGGTCCAAGCCGCACAGACGGTAATAGCAGTCGTAAGTACTCTGAGTGAGGGGGGGCACTTCTACATTAAAATAAACAGTGCGACAGTACCACTCTCTCTGAGTGTATTAGAAAATCGTTCAGACGAATCTGAGTGACTCTGAACTTTCGCTGGCAGACAGCCTGTCTGATAACTAAAAATCTGATAAATGAAGTACAAAAATAGCCCATGTAGCACAAACCGATCCCTGTAGTCATTCGTTCTTTAGTTTCCATCACCACAGTGCAGGAAATATTATGTCGATGAATCTCCTCCTATCTAAAGTGTCCTTTGATTACACTGGGAATGGTTGAAAGGTTGAGAAGGATGATGCAGCAGCATTTGTGTTACTGGAGTCTATACAGTAAATCACATGTCTTAACAAATATTTGATGTCAACCCTGCTCTGAAATGAAAGAATGAAATCTATAATTACAGATAACAATGAGCTACAAGAAGCCACAGCGCTCAATGAACATGAGGGGGGTCAGGTGATAGGTCTCTGTTTGTGGATGGCTAAAAGGAACCATTTTCACATACACATGTATTAAGGCAAGTGAAAGCAAAGAAAATAAAATACAGAGCTGTGGGAGAGGCTGAATATTCTGATGAAAAAGCATTCTGACTTGTTGACATTTGTGCGAAAATTCAAAAGAAAAACCTCAAAAATGTAAAAGAAAAAAAACTTGAAGTTTGTCTTAGATTATAAAGTCATGAATTTTGATGATGCACTATAAAAGTGAAGTGGAAGGTGGAGTCTTGAGTCCTCCAGCAGCGCAGATTCGGTTCCAATCGGCCCTTTGCTGCATGTCTTCCCCCATTCTCTCTCCCCATTTCATGCTGGTACCGTCCTATCAATAAAGGTGACTTGCACAAAAATATCTTTAAAAAAAAAGAACGTCAAGTTTAGATTTAATGTCACAGATTTATGAGATTTTGTTCATCTGCAACACGATGGACAGCTGCAAGGATCTTGCTGTTCTCATCTAGGAGCAATTCCGATAGGATTTGCGGAATGGAGCGGAACACAAACTGACGGACAAAAACACAATCACCTCATTCAAATCAGCATGTTTTTTTTTCTAGTTTACAGCAACGTCTGGAACTGATTCTGTCACTAACTGTAGTTTATTCCTTGTATTTCTTCTGTCGTCCAATCGTGTCTATGTGTATGGGTGTGGCACTTCTCTCTCTCTCTCTCTCCCCACTGCATGATTGCCAATCTTTTCACACACCTGCCCTTCATCAACTCATGCGCCCTGCGGTATATCTTCTCTGCTTCTTCGCCACATTGTTGTTGCAGCCAGTTTGGTGTCACACACACACTCACACACTCACTCGGCCGCTTCGAATTGTTTGTACTGAGTGACCTTGATTACCTTGTGCTTCTGTTTCACCTCATGTTTGCCTGCTCAACTCTGCCTGGAACGCTCGCCACACAACAATCATCTCCATAACCAGCTCATCTCCACAGATCTGCAGCTTTTCTCTCTACCCCCTGCCTCGTCACTTGCTCCCCAGTGGATTCTCCTGCCTGCTGGCCAGTCATCTAACCCCGCTCACAGCTCGGCCTTAATTTCCTCGGCCTGCAAACTGCCATCCCCTCTTTGCTCTCAGCCAGAACCATAGCCCTAATACCCCATTATAGTTATGTGATCTAATCTCAATATAAAATGTTAATTATAGTTGTGTTTAAAAAATGTGACACTATTTTTATGACATTGCAGACTCCTCGCCCATTTGCAGCACACCTGACTTTTTTTTTTACTTGAGAGCAGCTGCAATGTCGTATGCGTGCAACAATATTACACACATGACAAATTCAGTGTAGTTTGAGATGCTGCTGGCCTGTTTAATCCAGGCCGTTCCAGTCCCCACTCGGTTTGTGGCCCTGAGGTGGGGCACTGCACGGTGGAGAGTCTCCCTGCTCCTGCTTTAGCCTCCATTGCCCCCGTCCCATCAAAAGCACCCCACCACCATGGAGGCCCTGAGGCGCCCTGGAGCCTATACCAAGCTTCCCAGGGCCCACAGTTGGTGATCTAGATTCACAAGCTGACACATATGGCATTCCTCTATTATTGATACTCTGGGGAGAGGGAGTATTGGACATGAGGGAGGGGGGCAGAGGGGGCCGCTGACTCTGTGTGTGTGTGTGTGTGTGTGTGTGTGTGTGTGTGTGTGTGTGTGTGTGTGTGTGTGTGTGTGTGTGTGTGTGTGTGTGTGTGTGTGTGTGTGTGTGTGTGTGTGTGCGTGCGTGTGCGTGTTACACAACCGGATGTTGGGGATAATCTCATAAATTACGTAACCCCATGTCAAAATTAAACACCCCTCTCATCCAGAACTAATGAATACACACGCGCGCACACACACACACAATGTCAGAAAGTGCAGATGAGAGTTCAGGCTCTATATGCTCACAAATGCAAACACAAGCCTATATCCGCATGAATGCAAGCAGAAGAGCAACTGAAAAGGTGATGCAAAATCTATAGGACCTTCTCCTCACAGAAACACACACACACACACTCTGATTACTTTTCGCCTTGTACATGAGTGGGCCTCTGACCAGCAGAGAGTGGATGGGAGTGAATTACGAACCATTATCCCTTGTGCTAAAGCAGTTACAGTTGAAACCTGAGAGCCCTCACCGGGGGGATGGAGAGAGCAAGGGATAAGCAATGGAGAGAGTGACGGGATGAGCGGAAAACAGATGGGTGAGAAAAGGAAAAACAGAGTTACGAGGCAGCGGTAAGAGCTGGAACGGGAACTCTTGACATTTCGCTACCGCTCCGCTTGAGATGAGCTTGGGTCATGGCGTACCTTTTTGTTGGGATTCGTTTTTTAGCTCGCCACCCCACCACCTCTCCCATCCCCCCCGATCTTTGCCATTTTCCTCCATCACAATTGTCACAGGTTCATGGTTTTCTTTGAAAGATGACAACACATTAGTCAGTGTTTAATCAGATGTCATTATCATTTCACAGAACTCTCTTTCTGAGTGTGTGTGTGTGTGTGTGTGTGTGTGTGTGTTTGAGTGTGCCATCGTGTCAGTAATGTCACTTCCACTCTTGGCAGGAACAGAGGATGTATCCCTATGGGGGACTCATCTCACAGCTCTCTGAGAAAATATGAACAAAGCAGAGGGAGAAGGTGATAGAGAAAAGCAACAAAGAAAAGTGTGTGTGAAAGATCATGAGAGTAAAAGAAAGGGGTTAAGGATAGAGGAGAGTGAAAGAGAAGAGGCCAACGAGCAATTATGGAACAAGGGACATGAAAAAGAAAAGAAGGGCGGCGTTGGCATCTGCGAGGAAGACGAGGGCAGAAAGTGGACGAGAGGATTCAAAGCGGCGACGTCCTCGCAGGGTGGGGGTAGGGTAGCGGTGGTGGTGGGTGTGAGCTGGGGATAATCCTTGTATCCAATTGTCTCCTGTTTTCAAACCAATTATTGTCATCTGCAGCCCCATGAAAGAGAGTTAATGAGGGGAGCAGAGCTTTGGAGTGTCAGGGCACAGTCAGGGGAACAGAGATAAAGAACAAAACGGAGGATGGAGAGAATGAGGGGCTACGTGGGGGAAGAGATGTGGCAAGCGGGACAGAATGTAAAATAAGTGTGAGAGAGAGAGAGAGAGAGAAGAGAAAAAGTCAAGTGTCAGGCAGGCAGACGGCTCACTGATGCATTTTGTATGCCCTGCACTTCCTCTACTCGCTGCTCCTCCTTTTTATCTTCTTTTTCCATTTTCATGTCTCCCGTAAAATAATCCATTTGTCCAGTTTTGCACTGCATTGCTACGTTTAGAAAATTCAACCACACTGGACCTATATCAAATACGACTCCTAGATAAGACATGGCTCCTTTTTTATATTCAGGCTTAAAACATTTATTCATTAAGACACATATTGACCAGTGTTGACGAGTAACGATGCTACAAGTACATGCAGTGCTACTACTTTACTATTTAACTATTTGTTCATGTCAGTGGTGGGGCAGTACAACCACTTTCCAGTTGAAGGAATAGCTTCAATGTTACGCAACCTTCTGCGAATAGATTGCTGTCAAAAACATTGTATAATTGTTGTATCTCGCGTCAGTTGCCTTATTTTCTGCATTGTGAAGCATTGTGTGACTTTCTACTGCTGAAAGGCCCGAAATACAGGCATCAGAACCTCCCACATTTGTTCCAGCATTGGTTTTGTGAGTTTTAGGAGTAGAAGAGACAAAACCAGTGATGTAAAGCACCCACATTTCTGGACTTGTAGTATTATTTCTTTAGGTGCTGAAGTTTTTGGATGTTAAATATAGTGCAAATATTGATTTAAATTTGTTTAAATCACAAAGGTTGACACATTTTCTTAGAATACAGATAAATATCACAAACGGGCATCGTTTTTTATTCACCAAGATGAAAATATGTTGAAGCCGAGTCTACGAAGAATTACCATTTGCTCCATTTGCAGTGTGAATACACACTTTGGGATAGTTCAGACCAAGTACAGGAAAGTACCTTACTGGTCTCTCCAGAAACTCATTAAGTGTCGATAGTGAAACCATAATGATATTACAGTGGCAACTGAATGAGCCGGTTCATTCATTTTCTCCATTCAAATTGAAATACTATTACCTGCCTAATCGACAACACCGTAAACAATGGAACAAAGACCAGGTGTGAAAATGCCCATATAAAAAGGATATTCATGTAATTTGTGGAGCTGTACATTATTAATATGACACTGCAAATGCTGAAGGGCACTAAAATTAAACAACCATCACATAATGAGTATTTATGGTCTGCTAATCATGCTTTAATGTGTCTACATCATCAAGTTGTGTACCTAATATGGGACTGTGTGTTGAGTATTTTCATTCGTATTTATATGCAACATGCTCAAGGCTAACACCACAGGCTTCTCCCTGCATGTACTCGACAGGTCGCCTGCTATAGGCTGCTTTCACCATGGTAACCATATCTGCAACAGCCATTTTTAACCTCTCTCCCACTCACCTTGTCAGTAACATCTGTCTCGAATCTTTGTTTAAATATTCCGGCACAAAGACGTCCCTAATCCAACACTTACTGTGTCAGTGCTGCCTGATCGATTGTATTTGTATATACTGTATATAACAGTGATTTGTTACAATAGTGTTATCTACTGGTACCTGCATTATGACTGTGCCACTTCCGATATTGTTAAATGACTCAAGTTAATAAAAATACTGTGAATTATATATAAACAATGCGCCAGTGCCTCAAGCTGGAAGACTTAATATACTTATTTCAAATACCTCTATCTCAGTAGCATATAAAGTGGTCTTTTGCCTTATTTTAGAGGGAGCAGTCAGAGATGACAGGAGGAGAGATGGATGGAGAATGAAATGCATGGTTTGGTCATATTTAGCCGGGGATCTGCTGTTGGGACTTTTCGTGACATCGCTGCACTTTGACATATTATTAATGAAACAATGTCAAAAACATAAAAATTAGATCCCTGGTGTAATAAACTGTAATTATTCCCAAGTGTTTGGTGCTGAATGTAAATTTCTTTTTACATAGAAACGGTCGAGGCAGATGGCCGCCCACATTGAGTCTGGTTCGGCCACGGTGCAGTTTCTGCTCTCACCAATGTATCTGCTCATTGTGGGAACATTTTAGCAATTATTTTTTTAAATGTTGTCATCCAACCCTTAAGACTAGGAAATGTGATTGTGGCTTGACATTATAGTGTTTAAAATCTATGAATAAAATAAAACACAAATGTAACCCAAAATATAGAACTGAAATTAATGGGGAAAAAATTTCTAATTTCAACATGAATGTAGATGTTTTTGGCATTATTCTTCTTTCCGTAAAAAGTTCTCATATCTGCAAATTAAACAGACATTGATATGTCTGAGAAAGGTTCACGTCAGATGATAAATCAGCTGGGCTCTGGTTGCATTTACATCTGATCATCATCACATTCCCAGTGGCTCATGAAGTCATTTACACACTGTGCAGCTTTAAGAGATCATCCCAGGACTCCACAGTGGACTGAAGTGAGCTGTGGTGCCTGCTCACATTTGGATGCAAAATTCAAGGGTATAATCCCATTCTTTTTAGACCCATGAATAAACACGCTCGCTGGAGTCCCTTACTGCTCACATTAGTCAGTGGGCACACTCTGCATGTGTCCTGTTCTGCGTGCGTGTTTGTGTTTCGTGGCGATGCGAGCACATGTTGTTTCAGCTGTGACTGGCAGCGCAGGTCACTGTGGGAGCATAAATGCTGCGAGTGACTGGAATTTGCAAGTGCATTCATTTCCCCCAAGACACAAAACACACACACACACACACACACAGTCGCTCGTGTGAAGAGCACATAAACACACGTGCAGATAATAAAATGCGCGCACACACAGACGGTGTGAAAGGCCTGAATCTGTTGAACATGACAGTTTGAGAACTGCACCTCACCTACTTCACCAGCTGCTTTCTGTGACAAATCTGATCTGTTTTAGGATCAAACCCACTTATTACCTGCACCGACAACTCCGTCACAACTGAAAATGAAATGCAGCGAGAAAGCTCGCAGCTGAAGAACAGATGATGTGATAATGACAAATGAGGATGTGATTTTCTTTTTGCCGACTTCGGTGTGTGTGATTGTGTTTATTCGAGTGTGCGAGATGGAGAGTAGGGGGGGGGGGCAAAGGAACGAGGAAAGGAGAGCGAGCCGTGCATGAGAGGAATACAAGCCCGGGAAGTTTTCTCTCCCTTGGAAATCTCAGCCCTGCATTCTTGTCACTCGTTGGCATGTTCAATGAGAGAATGTGTGAGGAATAAAAGAGGGGGGGGGAGAGGACAAGTCATCTCACTGCTAACAGTCAGCGGCGGACGCAAGATGACGAACTGTGACGAAGACGAGACGATGGCGAGATCACACTGACATCCTTAAACAATAGCTGGCTATATTTACATGAAATGTCATTGAAGCACAAAGACGAGTCAAAAATAGTCAAACGCTGAAGTTTAAAATATAAAACATTTGGAAAAATCGCTATATTTTCATCGACATAAGAAGAGACGAACAGTGTCCGACATGATCATTCTTAGACTTTCAAACGGTTGTGCTACACATTTCCCCTTCAGCTCAAATCATCTTTCTGGAGATTCGGCACAACAGCAGAGCGACACACAGCCGACAGCACTCGACTGGACCCGGCTATGCACTTAAATCCTATGGCTGCTGGAGATCAGATAGCATACAGTGAAAGGAAAAGAACACGATGACGACACAGCAGGTTGACATTTGGACCAACTTCATATCAAATGTGGCTGAGAGATTAAATGTGTGTAGTATTGTCAGGAGAAAAGCCCTGTGATGACAAAAGCCCTGTGAAGAAAGGGACGAGACCTGTAGAGACACCACACAGAGATGGAGGAAATGTAACATTAAGATGTGAGATAATGAAAAACACCTTCAAACAACCGCTAGCTACTAAAGACAGTGGTGTCAAGAAATTGATAAGCAGCTGTTAAAATGGGACACTGTGACAGATTGCATAGAGATTCAGTGTCCGTGAAGCTGCGCTGCTACATGTTTATACTGAAGACAAGTTTGTTGAAGCCAACATTTATTACAATGCATATTTAGGGTCTTGTTGATTCTGAATGGGTCTGTGTAGTTTTTGTCACATCTACAGATCATTAAAATACACAATAAATAAAGTATTGGATGGTTTTGAGCCTGTTGGACAGTAGATACTGTCACTGTCTAGTGCTCACTTGATGCGCATAGATACATTTTTTAAGGGGAATTAATTTGTGAAGATTTATCTTAAAAATGAATTTAAACTATACTGCACAACCTATTGTCAGGGAATGTATAACTATTACATATTTTAAAACCTATTTAATATTGTGTATAATGTGCCTGACCAAAGTTGAGAGGTCCAGAGGCCTCCTATACATGAAAACATTCCATAAGGATGCTTTTGTATATTGTGTTACTGATTGGGTGAAGTGAGAGGTGCAACATTTCTTGAAGTTTCAACCTCGAGCAGTGCATCACAGGCGAGCCCACAGATTAGATGGTGTAAAGTCATTTTTACAGTGTAGAACCTCAACGATTCCACACTACGCTTCTCAGACCCCTTGTCGTGATGGACAGCTTTGCTCGCTAGCCTACTCCACTTTAATAACCCTAACCCAAGGTAACGTTACTGGATTACTTCACTGATAGGTCGAGAGGGCAGGCAATAGATCAAGCTTAGTGTAAACACCCTCTGCTGGATCATGAGGCAATCTGCTTCAGAAGCTCTGATCAGTTTCTTCTCTGCAATGGATCAGATCGAGGTTTTCCTCCGGGAAAGAAATTGCGACGCCATCGAAAGAGTCAAAGTTGAAATGATGGCACAAAGTTGAAGCCATTCAAACTGGTTCACTAACGCTCTTCATCCTCGCTGGGTGAGCAAGTGTAGGAGCTTGAACGCAGTGTGCGCTCTAATGAGGAGAACATTGACAGCCTGACAACGTGTGCCAACGCTTGAAAAGGAAAATGCCAACATGACGGCTAAAGTTGGTGACACTGAAAATTGTTTACTTTCTAATTGACTCATTGTAAGAATCAGACTGCGCCGGTTTCACTAATGTTATTGCATCGTACAAGACCTAATTGTTAAAATCAGCTGAAATCTAAAAATAGCTGGTGAAATGAGCACGGGAGTGAGTCACTGCTTTTCATTATCCAAGATTGACCCTCAGTGTATTAGCACATGCACTCATTCATTGGTCCGCATTGTTTTAAATCCTATGAGACCCCATAGATCCCCTGCACTCCCCCTCATCAAATCAATGTAAACACACAGTCAGCATTAAAACAGGATCAGTCCAAGCACAAGAGCAGCATTGTTGCTTGATTATGAGCCAACACAATAAAAAAATACATCTTGGCAGGATTACTGCTAATCTGTGTTTGCAATGCATATCATCCTGTGATGTGCATGTAATTGGCATAATCTTTATTGACTCTTTTTATATATACGAGGCATTCAGGAGGAACACAGCACTTTGACATTTTTCTTCTCTATTATATCTAAATCAAACAATTTTAGGAGACGCGTAGGTGTAATTTCTACATTTTACAGCAAGCTACTGAGTCATAACTGCATTCATTTCAGCATCGTTTAACAATTTGATTAAAGGCACTTTACAACATTTGGGAATGAGTCGGGTAAGTATTCCAATATTTTGGTGTGATATAAAATAACTGCAGACATCTGTGATGCTGATTGACTGAAATATCCAAACAGGACCAGTATCTTCTCTCAGTTTGCCTGATACAAATTTATCTAATTTCAATATAACAAATATTAGTCAAACAGTGTTATTTTAGCAAGTTAAAAATGATCCTATGACATATTACTACAAAACAAGAGATAATTTAGTAAGAATTAAACAATGACACAGGAAAGGACCATCATTAAATAATGAATTATTTAAACCTGCCTTATTACCTCCACTAAAGAAGTTATGTATTCATAAGTGTGTGCATTAATATCATCGTTAAAAGCATGGGCCCCTGACATTTTTTGGGGGAACATTTAACTTTTAGAAACTTGACAGTATAACCAGACCCTGATGGTTCACAGAGTGATTGCAGTATTAAACTGTTGAACAACAACAGCAACAAGAAGACATGCAAATGTTTCATATATTTCTGTTACTCTGTAAATCAACATCAAGCCTTGCATTAATGTTACTGTATGATGAGGATGGATTAATAATGTCTACAATAACTAATAACTGCATCATCATTCTCTGAATATGTTTGAGATATAAAGCTTTCGTGGTTACAAAGAATGTTGAAAGTGTTAAACTCTGAGCCCGGCCCGGTGAACCCCTGTGGTATTTAGCTCATACACCGTATATAAAGTGTAGCTCCACGTTGCCTGGCAACAGAGGCAGCAATCCTATGGCTCAGGAGCAATTTTATTACGTTACATAAATGAATATACATGTAAATTAACCAATTTTGTTAATACTTTGATAACATTTAGTGTTTGGTTGTTGAGGAGCCATTGCATAAGCATGAAAATCTTATCCATTAGGTTAGAGAACATTTATTCAGCTTGGAGTTAGCAAACAATTGCTCTTTTACATAATCACCAGTACATTAGCATTTATTTTGAGTTATGATGGATTAATGTTACTCATCCATACATTTTTCTTTAACCTCTGGTCTGGTCTTCATTTACTTATGATAACTAATATAACTAGTTAACTACAAATATATAAGACAATTGAAACTGAAGAAAAGTCTGTTAAGAGCCACTGTCGGACCAAAACACTGAGCTGATGGACACTAGAAGACTGAGACATCTTTAACATCACAGTACAAGCCCTTAGGTTTTGCAAAGGTAAATAAAGATAGTGGAATTTGCTGAATAGGAAATCTCTTGCTTGTGTTCAAATAATTTGTCATAGAAAATGAAGACACTGCAATACAGTGTGATATAAATAAGTGGGGTTATAATATAATTTCTTCCATTTTTCCACTTATTCTTTTCACCTAGTTTTAACACTTAACTTGACACTGAATGACTTTTCTTGATTTTTCTGCAGCGTGGCCCTGTGGACTGGTGATTAGCTGGCTGTGGGCAGAGCTCTGTGAATGCCAGCACTAATTCTACACACTTAATTGGCCATCAAGTACTAAAATCCACACGGAGAGAGTCCAACTCGGGCTAACTGGCTCTGCAAACTCGGAGCAAGTTAGTTTTGTGCCAGTTGAGCAGCAAAAAACAATGCTGCAATAGTACTGAGTGTTTGCAGATCCAGGGACAGTGATGAATATCAGACTTTGCTGGGAAGCTGCTACTATTTTTATTCCCCAATATATCTTTGACAAATAAATCCAACATGTGGCTTTTGTTTGCAAAGTGAATGGAAACAATCAGCATTCAACTCTGCAATAGAAATATGTATAATTGGAACTTCCAGGCATTAATGCATAAATAGCCATGAACGTTTGTCTACTCAGAGTTTTTTTTACATCTTGGGGATAAGCGTGCAATAGCGATTTTTCTTCTCTTATTTCTGTATATCGTGCAAGATGCAAAACTGGCAAGACGGCGCGGTAAGAGTCTGCTGATTCAAAGCGAAGAAGAAAAAAGATGTCAGGTTTCTGGCACTGTGATGGTTGGCGTTGATGTTGGTTTTCGACTTGTGCGTTCGTAATGTCGAACATGACAAGGCTGACTCCTCTACTGGAGTCCTTTTTTTAAAAAACTGTATATACCGGCTAGTTATATGAGGTATAAGAGAACTGTGTGAATGTGTGTGGTATGTTCTAACCGATGAACTCTGGCCATGCAATCCATGCTGCTGTCTAATTATCCAGATGTGATGGATGGCTTTGATTAAATTACATGAACGCAGAGATAGTCACTGCCTCCATCCTCCGTATTTTCCCCTTCTCTCTATCTCGTTCTTCCCCTCTCACTCACTCACTCCCACACGCACACAGGTTAAAATCCCTTTACTTCAATGTCTCCAGCTTTCGTTGGATGATATGGGACTTGAGTCGTTCAGAACAGATGAGCCCTGCTTTCAACTTTGATAAAAGATGTCTATAAATCATCTGGAGAGAGAGAGAGCGAGGGAGAGAGAGAGCGGAAGAGGAGGAAGTGCGTGTGAGTGACGCCAAATGAATTGGACACAAAAGGAAAGACGGTCAGAGAGATCCTGATAATCAGAGAGAATGGAAGATCACAAACCAATAATACTTGCTTCTTAATGTTAATTTCACACAGAATAACTGATCCCATCTTCTTGTGAAAAATCAGATAAGTGGGATCGACTGGGGTCAGTCCTATTTATCATTTCCATCTTTTTTTGGGGACCTTCATAAGAAAAAATCTATGACACTTCCAGACTATTCGTTTGGCTGTTATGTTCAATCTACTACTTTTTTTGAGGCTTTAGTAGCCCTGTGGCACAGAATAGAGGACACATTTATTACATGCTTTTTTGTTATCTCTTGTTCATTGTGTCCATTTTGCTGTCAGTATTACACAGCAGTAGCTGCAGCTTTCTGACAGTGACAGATGGCCCTCTTTTCTGTGCAGCTCCGAGATGAAGCAGGAGAGTAAACAACTTTTTTTTTTTTTTTATCTGAGCAAATGTGGAATCCTGTAGTTAGAAGTTTGTTTTTTGAAAAAGTAAGTCAAACGATATTACTCCTGCAATAAGTTGTCGAGGGGAGACGTCGGCACGCAGGGCAGCTGAAGAGAAAACGATTCTCAGCCTAATTCTCTTATCTGCCGCTGATAAGCTGCACTGCAGATAATCAAGAAACACAACTGATAACCTGTTCTCCTGCACGCTCAGTGCTGTGCGCTACTTCACAGCAACACAACCTCCACTACACACATCCTAATGTGCTCCCTAATGAGATGCCGTCCTTCAGTGCTACAAAAAGCTGCTGTTTGAAGTTTTACTCTCCCAGAAACCATATGCTGACAGCAGGGAGACTGCAGGCACAGAGCCACAAAGCCATATGCACACAAACATGTAAGTACAGATACACACACACACACATGCACGCAGTAATTTATGCATACTCGCACACAGACACACTTTCAGAAGTGGGACTTGAGTGAGAGGGTGTGAAAATGGAGCGAAATGACTCATCTCTGCAAAATACACCTCACATGACATCAGTTTGAAGCTTTTTTTTATAGAGTTCACTGTGATGTTAAATGATGTCGAGTTTAACATGCTGTAAAAATAAAAATGCATGATGGGACTGATGCCTCTCAGAAGCGACAAACAACATATGTAAGTGGAAGCATCCGTGTTTTGTAGCATCTGTCTTGATCCGGTCACTGATCATATGCTATGACCTTTGCAGTCGCCACATATCAAGCTAATCCAAAACAGGTCATTTGTGTAGTTTGAATTTCATGGTCAAGTGCTGCTTGTAGTGAATCTCTGTCTGCTAACAAATCACTTTATCTATACCGCTTATCCTTCCAGAGTCACAAGGGAGCGGGAGCCGATCCCCAGCTGACATTGGGTGAGAGGGAGGTACACCCTGGACAGGCCGCCAGGGTATCACAGGGCCGACATATAGACACAAACAACTAGTCACACCCACACATGCACCAACAGCTTATTTAGAATATCCAATTACTCTAATCTGCATGTCTGTGGACTGTGGGAGGAAGATGAAGAACCAAGAGAAAACCTTCTCGCTTGATCTCGTCTCTAAGTCCATGTGGAGTAACCACTTTGGACAAATGAGAGATGAGAAGTGTATTGCCATTGACTATTCATTAAAAAGATATAGTAGATTAGCTGATAATTCTCAAAATGAATAATAACAAAGTATAGATAGTATATTAAATTTGAAAATGGTTGACATGGCTCATGGGTCAGGTAGGAGGGATATAGCTGTAAAAAGAAAAAAAAATTTCCTTTTCGTAGCTCTCTGTTCATTTGTCCCCGTTTGCACTTTTTTTGTGTGTTTCACCACAGCAGAGTCGCTTTTCACAAGTGAAGACGTTTACACACGTTTGCTAAAACAGAACCGTTCACTCGCAAACTCAAGAATAACCTAGAATTTATCGTGCCCAGGGGAATGTGGTTTCACTTGCAGCCGATTTAACCTCTGCTTAAGTTAAAAGTTAAGCTTCATCAAGACTGGATATACTTTAGGAGGCGCTGCGACTTTAACATGACCTACACTGAACATTACCTGAGATTTGAAACCTGTAAACAGTGCGGATCCGGGTGGGTAATTCTCACCCTTGTAATAATTGCAGCTGCATTCACAATTTTTCTGTGACCTTTTCTAGTTACATCTATACCGTCTGTGTGGCTCAAAAGATATACACGATTAAATTGCAAGGATAGCGAAAATACTGTAGTTGTCCTCAGTGAAGCCCAATCTGTGGGAAGTGGCTATGATATAAGTGCTGATGATTGACACTGAATTGTCTCTGAATAGACACTGATGAACACTGGGGAGAATATTCCTTCATTTGTCACTTCCACACAGTCCATTATTTTTCTTATATCTGGACAACTTGTCATGTGCTATCGCTTACAGAACACACACTTGTCAGCGGTGAATTACAGCGGACTGGCCCTGTCCTGACGGCAGCGACAGGTATGACACATCAGTGTGGTAACAGAGCAAAGCCGTGTTGGCTTTAAATACGGAGGTTTTCCGCTTCTTACAGCAACATTTGCATCTGTGGTTTCGCCCTTTATGCAACATCACAACCAATCCCGCCCCAATATCTCATCAAAGAACACGCACGCCAGGCATTCAGTATTTAAGTGGCCGTCTCTCTATAGCTATAATTAAGTGGAGGATTCAGAGCTCTATATTGTCTGTCGAATGAGGGTGTATAAAAAAGAGAGGGATGCACGACTGACATTCGCTGAGGTTGTGATGGATAAAGACGTGAACAGGGAAGATAAATAAATATGAGTGGATGAGTGGATGGATGGGAGACAGTTTAGTGGTTTTAGCCAATTAGAGAGGGAGAGCGGACAGATCCAGGGTGCTAACAGACACCAGATGGACTGAAGAGAGCTGACGTCACTGTGGTAACAAAAGACAAAAAGAGGAGGAGAGAGTGAGGAAGAGGGTGGAGACTGAGGCTAAGAATAGCCGTACAACCTCAGGCCAGCACAATCGGTCGGCCCTGCCTGCTATTTTTTACTTTACTACTGTGCCAGCCGGCAGTCGCCTGACATTTCTCTCTCCTGTCTTTCTCCATCACTATCTCCAGTCGGTTTTACAGATTTTAAGGCCGACTTTGTCACATCCATGCCGATTCTCCAGCGAAACAAACCGCTGCACTCGGCGACCTTTGGAACAAGCTGCGTTCCCAACCCACGCCTAGCAGGTACAACCCAAACTGTCGTGTGCAGTGTTCAGCCGTTAATGTTAACAATTCGAACAGAGGGAGTAACTCAATCAATACCGGTTAACACTTGAGATCAAACACAAGACACTAGAGTCTGTGTCGAGAGTACATGATTGAGTGGCATGCGTCTGATCCCCACTTTCTTAGAGCTGTTTAACAGACGTGGGTTAATCCTTGAGAGGTTCCACTGGGAATTCTCACGCACTCCTGGGGATGGATTTCAAGGACGCGAGTCAAGACAGAAGTGGGATTTATACTTGAAGGTTCAGGTGACGAGCAGCTGAAGGAATTAAACATGCACGTGTGTGTGTGTGTGCACATGCATGCTCTCTACTTACCACAGTCGCATCAGGAAATGGTGCTCCATCTTTTCGGGTAGAAACGATCGGCTAAATAACTCACTCTCAGTCCCTCTGCAAAAAGGAAGAGAGAAAGAAAAACATCAGGAACATTCAAACTGCATAAAGCACTGATGAGCTGATTCGCTCAGACTCTATCATATTTCGCGAGATGCATTCAGCTTCTCTTTCACATCCCAGCAGCGCGTGCCTCCCTCCGTCAAGGGAAAAGCACAACTCCTCATAAGCTCGGACCTGTAAATGGGTCCCCGGCGGTGCCCGAAGATGCAGCGTGGCGGAACATGTGCAACTGTGCCCGTTGGTCCCGAAACAAGACGCTTCCCCGACTGGCTGGCTCATGCCACAGCTCCCCTGCTTGCAGCACTATACAGGGCCTGAAGGCACAAATGGAGGGACCACGCGAGCATATGAAGGGAGGGGAGCGAGGGAACAGTGGAGAGAACCAAATTAGCAATGGAAATAAAAAAATAAAAAAAGGGTTCGGCGAGAGGGATGGAAAGAAATGGAGGGAGGAAAAAAAAGGAGTGAAAGAGGTGGAGGATGAGTAAGAGGCTAATAGCTTAATTGAGTGTGTGCTGCATCCAATTAGCTCCTAAAGGTTTCAGAATGTGTGAAATCACTGAGACTTGAAATAAAATACAATGAGGTTCACAAAGAGGAAAGTCTGAGTGCGTCACCTGACGTGTTCACGTGCTCGGTTCATCCGAAGGGAGATAGAAGGGGAAAAAAGTGAGGGCATAGCATTGTGCATTTACCCTTGCTACAGTGAGCTGAATGCTAAGTGCTAATTAGCTACACCACAATGGAGGATGCCACGGGGTTCCACACACTTTATTACTCTTTCATTAGCATTAGCACTAGTCCAGTGATTAGCTGTTAGCATTAGCTCCCTGGGCATTCTTCTCGCTGTCGTTCTATGCCTCATTATCGCTAACGCAGCCCCTCAGCGTGTGTGCGAGACTCCGCGGCAACTCCGGCTCATGCACAGCGACTGCATTTACTGTTTGAACCCATGTGAGGAATCACTGACGAGACAACTGGTTGCACTCGATTCCCAAATGCCACATCACCTGGGGCCTCATATATAACCCTTGCATATGCATCTTTCAGACCAGATTTTGTGCGTATTCCACTTCTCACGCACACATTAAATCATTAAATCAGACTTCACTCAAACGCAAACTTTAACCCATACGTACGAACATTTTGAAGACCGGATAGTGGCGAGGCAGACGTGAGGAGGTGAATCCACTTCGTCATTAAAATTAACACCAACAGTGTTATTTCTGTTTGCGACATACTTGTTCCATAAGAACCTTCAATTGAAATAGAGATAAAACGACCTAAAGCAAATAACGGTAACATAGCATACAAATAACAATAACAGAACTGAGTGATTAATAGTTTTTAATAATATCCTCTATAATACTGCGCCTCTATCACCAAGTACGACTTCAGTTTCATATAATGCACGCATGTAAAATCATAGAGTGCACTGGAGAGCATTAACAAAAACGAAATAAACTGTGTTCGCCTTTTAAACATCAATTTCCAAATGATGTCCCAGAATTGAGGTTCTGACCCCACTTATGTGTGAAGTAATCGGTCCTATTGCTGTAGACGTAAATACTGCGGTGACACTCGTGCGTAATGCTGATGGATGCACTGGCACTGATAGGAGAACACGTATAGAGGGATTAGTAGGAAACCAGTGTTTAGTGACAATTAATATTTCCTGGCTCATAATGATGACTGACTCATCAGCTGATATAAAATCTATAGAGCTGATCTCAGATCTTTGTGCTGAACTGAGTCCAGTATTGCACAGACCGACCATCCCATTACAAACACAAGTACTCACCACTCTGGGTTCATTAGCCGACAGGTCTGTGTGTGATATGCCATTTTGGATGATTAAGTCCCCTCACATTCTGCCGACTAGAAACAATTGTTATTTGACTCCAGCTTTTAAATCAAACCACTTTTTTATTTTTTATTTCAGGCACTGTCCTCTCTGTCGTATTCCCTCTCACTCGCTGCATTAACAGCAGCAGCAACATGTTACCACTCAGTGTATTTTCTTTTATAAATGAAATCCCTGCTGTTGCCACCAAACAATCTGTCTTTCTTCATTTCCACCTCACGAACAAGCTCCTTGATGTCGGTGTCAGAAAGTTGCACTTCTTCTTCTCATCGCTTGATGCCATGATTCTCCAGAGAAACCGATTGGTCAGCAGGATCATTTAATATTATGCTTTGCGTTGACCATTTTGGTGGAATGTGGGCGTGTAGAGGGCGGACTTTGAGACAGATCCACGTACACACGTTTCCAGGTGGAGTGTGATTTATAAAGGGAACATGGCCTTCAGGGATGCGTGCGCACGGTTTTATAAATCTGAATTCGCGTGCACCAATCTCAGCCTTTGTGCGCACGTAGACTTTTAGTATGAATCCTAAGCACTGTTTTATAAATGAGGCCCCTGGTAATTATCTCTCAAGTTGAATAGTCATGCCATGTGTGGGGGCGCTCGCAGACAGGGGGGGGGACATGGTCCATGATGATCACAAAGGTTTTTTTAATATGTATTTTATAACACGAGGTGCTGCATCCTTGCCAATCCTACACAGAGGATCTGTCGCTATCGTTCGTCAAGCGGAGGGCGGCAGATGCTCTCAGAGGCTCTCATTGATTTGCCGGAAAGTGTGTATGCAAGTGTGTTTTTGTGCATGTGTGTGCGGGTGTGATGTGTTGCTAGCTAGCTGCAGAGATAATTAGAACACAACTCTTTTGCTGTCCCTGCAGGCCACTGATCCAGCTGCTTTCATCTAATATAGGTCAGCTGTGACAAAGCCCTCAGCATGGACACTGATCAGCCCTGCTAGCTCGCTCATACACAGAATATGCAGTCATATACACACACACACACACACACACACACACACACACACACACACACAGGGCGAGGCGTGCTCTCTCACATGTATATTGCATGCAGAGACATATGCAGGTAAATACATACACTGCGGCCTGTATATTAATGATGGCAGTCACAGCGGCTTCATCTGTCTACCACTTTCCAGCTACTGCCAATAAACTCACACAAGCCAAATACACTGGGTAGTGCAAATGAGCAACGAAGAAAATGTTGCCTGACAGAGTTGATGCAAATTCATTCCCTCTGTTACAAAATCAATGCTAGATTGGAAATTGTTCCGTTTTTAGTTCTGTAAGTATGTGTATCTTATACTGGTTGCTGTACAGCTTGCATGAGTTTCCATTCATTTGCGGTACCAGGATGTAAATGATACAAGTAACACACAAACACAAAATTGTGTTTTTTTGCAACTTCTCACGTGGTCTTCATTGAACTAACGGTCAAATTCAGTCCAAAGAATTCTGCTATCTACTATATGAGTTGCTCTTTTAAATTATAGGACAGGCACTAATATAATGTAATAATGATTTTAATTACATAAATGTTCATACGTTGAGAAACCTCAAACAATGTAAGTTCCTAAACTGTGAGGATCTCCTTCTTTTCTTAAGTATATTTCAACAAATATTTTCTTTGATTGGTGTCTGATTGTGTTTGAAGCTGCCTCGTGATACAGGATCATGTAACATATTCTTTTCTATAAGACTTTCAGTTAGTTATGCAGTTAGTTACTGGCTATCTCATCTAAAATCCCTGAAAACACGAGAGACTGAGGCAAGCTTTTTACACTAGTGCCAAGAGTTTTGCATTTCCTCCTCTTTCACTACAGCAAATTTATTTGAACACTCTGTTCTTTGGCAACCACCGCGGAGTCAAAGTACTCAACCTGTAAACTGCCGAAAGGGTTACTGCTTAGTGAACACTCATCCTAAAAATCCTCCCTCGTACTTTTATGCACACTCATTCTCTGAAGCAACTTTTAACCACTTGCTCACATGGATCCTGTGGGGTCACCTCACTGAGGATCCAAGGGTCAACACCTGAGGGGATGCAAACTTCAGAGCTGCCGGGATGAAGAGGAGCCAGGCAGGAGCGGAGAAAAGCAACTATTTTCTCTGCCTTTCTCCGTGCTCTTGGCTCGGTTGCTCTTCCTATTTAAAAGGCCTCATTTATCAAGTGCCACCACTGATAGAAATACAACAACTGAAGTGACTGCCTCACCTTCTCGGCTATTTCATCCAACAATTGCATTAATGACCAACTCAACAGAACAGCGTCATTATGTTTTGTCCGCCGTACCACAGTCGGCTCACTAATGGGGCAATAATTGGTGCAAATTAAGAAGTGAGCAGAAAGTGGCGTTGCCTTTGGGATGGCTCGATTGAGCGGCCTACTCCATGTCGCATTGCGGGAGACCCATGCATTCTCTTGACTCTAATCACCTCTTCGCTCCTTCATTCAGCCTCTCTTTAGTTTTTCCTCTCGACGCATGCCCTGAGATTGCAAAGCTAGCAAGTGAGGTCATGCAGGGCTTTAAACAACTGCGGCTATTTATGCAAATATAATCAATATTGGATAGTCCCTTTCTCTACTGACTCCCTTTCTCTTACTTCCTCTCTCCATCTCCCTCTCTAACAAGAGACTGCAGTAGGGGCATTAATTAGGGCCAGACATGCGCCAAGGATTCCCCACAGGGCTGAGCAGCAAGGCCAGTTCATACCAGGCCAGGAGAGGACAGGTTTGGCTCGGCCATTGCGACTCAGGAAACAACGAGATACCACCGAGACGGCAGTTGCCACATAGAAATCTACAGCAACCCTGCCCTTACATGAATAGTGGTCACTGCAGTGGACAGCTATTCAAAAGCCAATCTCTTGTACATGCCTGGACAATGGATGGTGTAGCTGCATCAGTCACATCAATGGGCAGTCTTTGAAAACACCCCACATCCCAGATGGCCATCAAAATATCGGGTATGCCAAGGACCTGCTAATCAACATATTGGCAAGTAAGAACCATTGTTATACCTTAAATTCTTCCCTGTATTCATCCCAAAATGTCATTTCCATTCATGTCCCTTTTTTTGATGGATTTTTTTCGCTTTAATTTTTGTTTCTATGCATTTCAGCGCCCAAGGAAATTTCACAGATGGAGCAATGCTTGCGAGCTTGTTCAGGCAGTCATGTGATGTCACACTCTCCACAATCCTCCCAATATAGCGGTCTATTTAAGCAGCAAATATTTCACATCTCTCCCTCTGCCTGTCAATGCCTCTGCTGCCGGGCATGAGCATCGCTGCCTGTCAATTTTAGCCCCTCCACCACCCCGGCCTCCCCGTGTAGGCTCCAACATGCGGGTTAAAGATATTTGCTCATCACTCCCCTTTATATAAATGTGATCAAATCAGGTAAAGTGATGAAGTTCGAAGCCTTGACGCCACACTAAGTATCCTCAGCTGCTGCAATAAACATTTCAAATAAGAGTTGGCTCTCCTCTCTCTTCCCCCTCCCCTCTCCCTCACCTTTCTCCCCAATTTTTCTCCGCTCACCCTAACCAGTCGAGGCAGATGGCCGCCCGCATCGAGTCTGGTTCTGATCAAGGTTTCTTCTCGTTAAAAGGGAGGTTTTTTTTGGTTTCTCACTAGTCGTCAAGTTTTGCTCGTTGTGGGTTCTCTATAAGTTCTCTCGATTAATCAGACTATTAAATAGGAAGAATGATGATCTTACAAGTGACAGGACTTAACTCCAGCCACACAAACTCCTCATAGCTTTCAGAGGCTGAGAAGAGAACATATTTAAATTTTAATGTGTTAAGTTATTCTTCCTGTGGACATAGCAATAAGTGAGTATAAGTGCACAACGGCAGCACCTGAAGTCCAAGCTGTATATGAGAAATGTGATAAAAACGGGCCAAAATAGAAAGTTTATGTATTCATTACTCAAGTTATTTGTCAAGTGCATACTTTATTCTCAACTTTGGTGCAACTGCTAAACCCAGGGAGTGTAAAGGCTTAGTTCCGTTTGCAAACCGCTGTCCTACATTTAGCCCCCAGCACATATATTCTTAATAATTTCTTAGGGATTCCGCAGGATTAGGTTCAGACAAACCAAGCAACTTCCCCAAAACCGATTTCCAATTAGATCCTATTAACAGAACACTGACTTCATCTCTGCAAACACCCTATAGGGGATTTCCATCCGCTTAACAGAGAGGAAATAACGGTTGCAAGTATCCCTACTGCCCCATATGGCTGCTATGTTCAGAATTTCTTCATTCCAGGCTACCATGAAGTTGTGTGATAACCTCTGAATACCACCAACGCGTATATTTGAATAAGACTATCCTGAGTATCATGCCTATCACACATACATAACTGCAGGGTGCATGCTAATAACGTCTCTAGGAGATCGTGAGCACTGTATAGGCTCGTTGCAGCCCTGCCCGCTGAACGGAGCTCGATTAAGCTGCGAGTAAGATGACAGCGCTTTGGAGACTGTGTGGTTCAGGTTTTTCTCAGAGTGACGATAAAAAGAGATGAGGGGAGCAGAGAAAAAGGAGAGGAGAGAAGGAATGCTGGCTTTTCCCTGGTGGTCTATTAAAGCAGATGCACATGATGCCGTTTGATGACAAAAGGCACAAAATAACGATACCTTGGAGGGAAACTAATAAGAGCTAAGCAACAGCAGTAAACTCTAAGAGGTAGATAACATGACGAGATAGTCGCGTATGAAGCTGAAGACACGATTCAATAGAAATGCAGCGATTACAAAATCTTATTGCGTTTGCTCTTAACTCTGCCTCTGTCTGAATTGTAGACACGTTTGACAGAACTGACCTTTAAGAGAACTGGAGATGTGTTTCACCATGCTATTCTTTTTGTACAAACTGCTCCACAGAAAAGATGTGGAACAACATTGATGAGACATAGACCAATATTTAGCACAAACAATGGATGAAATGACAATGTTAAAACAATGTGACAGTGTCGTAGTGATGAACCTTCAGAGAATGATCATTCTCCTCAGCTATTTCGGAGCTTTACAGTGAGTCTTCTGGAAAAGAGAAGATAACTGAAGCTGCTTAATGTTGTCCTCACTATCAACAATAACCACCAGCATCAGAAAGTACTAGAGACAAGCAGCTCATTCTAACCATATACAGTCCTTATGGTCTTTAAATGTATCTATATACTAGTTGCTACCCCAACATGTAGATACATTAGTGAGGAAGTACACATGTACAAGATGCAGCCTAAGGTTTGGCTCATAGACTGTATTCAAAGATGATTGACATGACAGCTCCCCAAAAGTGAAGCCAAAGCGCCCATATCGCCCCCTGGTGTCTGGCTGCAGTATAGGTCATAAACCTTGCCTCCTCCATATTAGTGGATGGGACATGGACCCAAAAAAAGGTATAGTTCTTAACACATGCCATGTACAGTAAGTCCAAGTGCTCATTTTGCTGGTAAGTTTGGTTTGAATGTGTTATTTGATGCTGTATAAACGAGGTGAAACTAACTTGCGATTGGTTAAATGCGTGTATCGACGGGACCTTGCCATCTCGGCTCTTGCTTTCACAACTATAAATCAACCTTCACAATGTGACCAAGTTAATAGCAGCATCCATTTTCTGACTATAATGAAGTCCTAACATAATATTGTTAGTATTATCAGAAACAAAGATTTGTTTAAGGTTGTAACACGTAGCCCTTGTTTGCTGTTGCACACTGATCAAATTGTTTTGCCTAGAACTTCTGATGCTTTGAAACTCTTTGTCAAGGGTGCATTGCAATGTTGGCCTCCACATGGCCTGCCTCAACATGAGCACCTCACCTTACCAGATGTTGACAGAGACCTTGTTCTGTGAGCGGACACACACTCAGACAAGAGGTCTGGATGCAAAACACACACACACACCGTCTTTAAGGTATTTAAACTCTTCTCCGACTGCACACACATCAAATGAATGTACCAGCTCCAGGCTCGCCCGCGGACACACTGCACATTAGAGTCAGGTGCTTGTGATATGTTGATCTTAAGCTGGCACAGAAGTGCATGCATAGAGCAGAGGGAGCAATGCTGAGCTGAAAAGAGGAGGTGAAGGGAGGGAAGGGCACAGGGGTGCTTGAAAGGAAGGTAAAATAATGTGAGACGAACAGAAGGGGAAAGGTTGAGATGGGTGAAGGAAATGAAAAGCTTAAGCGGAGAAAAACGGGACAAAAGTCCTCGTTCTGCTTCACTGGCTTTCATACAAGTGAACCATGTGTTATTGTAACATCTGTGCATGTGTGTGCAGGCTTGCATGTACTGTTGGAGCGTACGCATGTGCTCGTAAGAATGAATTTGTATGTGTGGGTGCACAGAAGCAGCTGCTTCCTGGACATCTATCTTTATGGGCACTCTCGCATGCAGATATTCTCTGTGGTCAGAGCAAAACACTTAAGAGTCCAGCTCCCTCACCACAGCTCACCATTTTTCTTTCCATTGCTCTCTCTCTTTCTATTTCTTTCTCTCTCTCTCTCTCCTCCTCCTCCTTTTCATTTACGTCTTTTCCTCTACCCTTTCCCCATTCTCTAAATTGCTCTGCTCTCCTAGGACACGAGAACAGGATGATGAGGAGCCGCGGCGCAAAAACAAGGCAGGACCATTTCGAAAAACAATGACCTGAAAACAAATTCGCTGAGTTCAACGTGGCCCCACATTGCCTCCCGTTACTCGTCACAAGCGGGCAATTTGGAGAATGACTAAAGTTATGATTAATTCATTCCACTGCTGCTGCTGGTGAATGTAGCAGCAGAAATGATGCCCCGCAGCATCCAAACAATCAGGATCTCTCTCATTATTCTCAGTCAGACCCACGGAAAGATTTTGTGTATGCGTTGGCGTTGGAACATATTCTAAATGTATGCACAAGTGCAATTCTCCAAATGTGATCATTGGTAAATGTCCCTTCGCCCCAAAACCCGATGCCAAGCTTGTTAATGCAGTATGGATCATTAGACAAATATACTGACGGTGCACTGATTACAGAAATGAATGATGCATGCTGTTTTGCACTGTGTGTGTGTGTGTGTGTGTGTGTGCAATGATTTGTGTCTTTGGATGCCCAACAGTGAGGTCATTTTGGGAGAGACAATCTCAATGCAATGAATAGGATGTCCATTAGTGGCAGACTATCGGTAATATGACACGAGGGTTACAGCTGAGGTTCACAGCGTCATCCTAAACCACGTCATCAGCTGCCACTCAAGGTCACCCGCAGGGTAACATTGAGTGCGCCTCAGTTATTGCACCAATGAATAAATTACCTCACCCATGTTTTTTTCTTTTATTTGTCATCACAAGAAAGTACCAGTTTCCATTTAATCTGATGGGACATGGTCCAGGGAAGGATATGGGTGCAGATCCAGTTAAAGGGCCTATAACATTTTTTATTTAATTTTTTTGCCACTTTCTTTAACATATCAAGATGGGACATTTTTGCAACACTTTCGACAATTTCTTAGGAAGAATTGCAGAGATCACACAAATTCACGGCATTGAGGTATGAGTGTGCAATTTGGTGGAGATTATCAGACCACATCCTTTTTCCTTTTTCCTTTTCTATTACGGGAGCCAGACAGACGGTGTAGGATTGTTTGGCCTCGGCGGATGTATGCGCTCTGCTGAGTGCCATTCTAGTTACCTCTGCCCAAGGAGGTTATGTTTTTCAGGAGGTTGTGCCTGTTTGTTGGTTGGTTTATTCGTTAGCAGGAGTACACTAAAAAAACTACAAAACTGATTTCTAAGAAGCCCGGTGGAGGGATGGGGCCTGAGCCTGGGAAGAATCCATTCAATTTTTGTGCAGATGTGGATTAAGGAGTCGACGCAGGATGTTTTTTGTTTTTTTCAATTTCTTTACAAATCTTTTACGACAAACGCATTATTTTTTTTCTTTCGTATTTATCTATGAGAAGAACAACACAATTACAAGTAGGATTGTTTGTCCTTGGTGCCGGTATGAGCTCTTTGGAGAGTTCCAATCATAAAGGTGGATAGACAATAAAATGAGCAAAATATGATAATTTGTATTAATGCAGGCTCATTCAAATTTTTGACTTTAATTACATTATTATTATTATTTTGAATAATAATAAGTTGCTGTATTTAAAACTGAGACGTCCACATCTTATTGTGTGTGCACATCTACCTCTGACACTGTCAGCCTTTACTCATCAACATTGACATTTCAACTATTTTCACTTTTCCACTGACCGTCCCAAAAAATACTCAAACCAACATTTCAACTGGGGTCACTCCTTACACAACTAAAACTTCCACTACAGTTAATTTATCTCTTCAATTTCATTTGCTGACATTCTTATTAAACTGCTTTCATCTTTGTACTCACTGGAAATTCCATTACTCAAACTTGAAATAAAATTGTCAAATGCTTTCAGCGATTGCCCTTCAACTGATTTCAAGGGCTTTTGGCTCTCACACTTCAGACAACACCTTAACTGCTCTAAGTGCCACAGCTCAAATTAGAGCTCCCATTAAACATCTCGGATGCAAACATTTTTAGGATGAATCTTTTGTTCTCATTTGTGTCCTTACTGCAAGTGGAGCCTCCATGTTCAATTTGTACCACATCCTCATAAGGGCAGAACTATAGTGGCATATTATAATACTATGCTATTATTTTCACACTTCTACACCTCTCAATACATCCAAATGGAATTATACATATCATGATTCAGCTTACGTCTACCAAGTCCCTAATCATAGTCTTTGACAAATGGCAGTTTTCCATCTTTGAGCCCATCTGGCACAGTGGAGGAGGGGAAAAGAACGAATCAGAGCAAAATGTCGCAGTCCTGTCGAGGTCACGGATGATGCCATGGTGCAGCAAGTCTCTTCAAGTGAAGTCATCAAAGCCTCATTATTCCTTTCACTCAGGTCCGTTCTAGCAAATTAGTCTCACCACTCAGGTGCGTGCACGTGTGTGTGTGTCTTTCATGGTCTGATTTGTGCCAGTGTGAGCAGGTATGAGATTGCTTTTTTTTTTTTGCGTGCACGTGAGTTTGTGTATTTGTGTGCGGGTGGAGCTAATTGCTTTTGAAAATTCAGCCGCTCAAAGAAACACACGGCATTTGTGGTCGGACCCTGTTCCTCGAAGAGGACGCATCATCAAAAAGTGCAGCATCAAACAGCCCCATTATAATGATGAGTAATAGGGAGGAGGCCGGGGGGGAGGAGGGAGGTGAGCATCAAAACAAAAGGATATATATCTTTTCTTCTACCTGCTGAGCTGTCCTCTTTGTTTACACTGGAGAAATCTTCTTCATTTAAGCGAGAGATAGATAGGCACAGAAAGTCATGATGATAAACAAACAGGAGAGGAGTTTATTTATCGTAAAATCGTCATCAGCCCACACGCAGCAGCGGAACCAATGGGCGTAACATTGGTCACGGACTGGCTGCCTCCGCTGCGATTTGCATATTCTTGCATAATGCACACAGGCTTGTAGTTCTAATTAGAGTGTAACAATCATCAAAATTGATTGTTTGTATTTTCTGGTTGGGGAGTGGGTCTCGATCTAAACAGGAGTATGAGTGTGCACGTGTGTGTGTGTATTTGCATGTTTTGCAAAAAAAAAGTGATCTGCTGATATTTCAGTTAGGGAGCGAGGAGTAAAGTCAGTGCTCTTTCTCTCTCTCTATCACACACACACACACACACACACACACAGGTGTCATTTTGGGTTAATGCATTGCTTTTGCAGCTTCATCTTATCGGGAACATGTAAACCACTCCATCTCATGGAGCTTTGCTAAAGGCCAGCACTGTCACAGCAGCTCTGCGAGTCTCTAGGTAACTGCTGCGCATACATACACGCCCACTACACCTGTATGGACGCTCACTGAAGTAACCATGACGGCATGGGAAACAAAAAACTTCATCTTCATTCATCAGATGGAGGAACCTCTCAATTTTCCCTGTGATAATGAAGATATTTGTTGATGCATGTGTGAAAGGCAAACGCAGAACCGATTCTACTGCTGCTATTCCTACATGTTCTCTGATGTAAAACACAACTGCGACAAAAGCCACCTGAAGCAGCGGCTGAATTCAAAGATCAGTTTTTCTGGCACCGTGTATTTTCACCTTATACCAATTAGCAGGAAGAGAAATCAGCAAGGACCGGAATCGCACTGTAAATGTCATGAAGACGCACACACTCAGCAGAGGGCGAAAGGAAGAAAGACAGCGTGAGGTACAGCTAGACACTAATTAGTGGATGGCAGCAAAGCGGTGCTAAAAGTTTTGACAATAAGTAATGTCATGATTCAGAATCTTCCTCTCTCTCTATCTCCTCTTCCATCCCATCCCTCTCATTATTTGGCTGTCACAGTTGTGAGTCTCTTGATGCATGTCTGGTATGTAAGTGTGTGTGTGTGCGTGTGTGCAGTGATTGTCAACATCAGACTGGCCGCCGTGGGCTGCGGTTGCCCCCCCCCCGGCGATGAGCGACCACATCATTAGAGGGAGGTGAGGTGATTATCTTATTCCGTGTGACGATGGTTACTGAATCCGTGACCAAAACACACACAAGCATCTCTAGCATCGTGACTTTCTTTCCATCTGATTCCATTCATCTGTCGGTTGTCAGACTTTCTGTCTCCCACTTGACTTTCTAACTTTTGTGTCCCTCATATCAAACCAACAACACAAACCCGCTGGTGGGGTAGCAGCAATGAGCAGAAGAATGTGTAAAATGCCTCCTAAGGGATAATGTGCATCGATGTATGTGTGTGTTACCCGAGAGTCCATATGTAGGTTTGTGTCCACATATGTCTGCTTGTGCGATTTGTGTACGACTAGAGGACACAAAAAGAGAGGAAACAACCGAGAATGTCACAAAGGCGTCACACAGCGACACAGAGAAAGGAACAAAAATCACAAAAGCAGAGTGAAAAGAGGGATAACTAATTTTCTCTCCTGCCGAGACTCATCTACGGGCCGTGGAATTGCGCTATGTCGTCTTTTCGGCTTGGCTTGCAGCCCTTGAGCGAGACGGGGATTAGCGTAGAATTTGTTCTGTGAAGATCTCGCTGCTCTGTGGTTGTGATCTAAAGGAATCTATCTCCGTGCATTAACACCTGATGGAAAAGCTCTGTTGGGAGAGATGGGGCACAACAAAGAGATGAAGGTGTTCGGGTAAAGCATCTGCGAAAGGATACAGGCCTATTAAATAATACAGATCTCACTAGTCTTACAAAATGTTATTGTTACTTACATGTTGCCTGGCAACAACACGGAAAAGCGACAGATTATTATGTTATGTCTGAAGGAGAACGTTTTACGGAGATTAATTTGCTATGTAACCATTTGCTGCTAAAATCCAGAGGCGGACTGTTTAATGTTTGCATATTTTCTGTTCCGACCCTGATGGATGTAATAAACCGGCTCCTACCTAGTTACTTAGTAACAGACGTTTTGCTGTTGCCTCTTCAGAATGTGTTTATAATTTAATTTCTACACATTACCTGTGTTTACTGCTCCTCTACCTTTATACAGTATGACATTGATGCCACTGTTCTACAAGAATGAAACATTATAGCCAATAAAACATGAGAGGAATAGAGATGAGAAGACACTGTCAAAAGCCGTGGTGCTCCCTGTGGCAATGCGAATGTGGATATGAAAAGCAGGTTTTAATGGTAGTGTCGATTTTAGTTTGTGTTTTGATTGTTTGTCTTATTTGCTTTTATGTAAATCCTAACAGATACATGACCTGGACAAGACCACTTTTTGAGGTTTAACGTTTCCTTTTACCCCCAAATGTTAAATTCAATAGCCTAATTGCTACCAGTTTCAAGTCTGTGCACTACCGAACAAGAGCTTTCAGACAATTAGCGTGCCTTAGCATTGCGGCTGGAGACAGGGAACCGCAGCTTGGCTAAAACTGTTTGATATAGCATCAAATAAGAAATTGCAACCAACCTTACTCAAAAATAATTGCTCTTATACTTTCATACGTGTGATCAGACCTATTTAAGATAACAGAAACCGTTTTTGAGAAAAAATACTATTTCATGTATTTTTACTTTTTGGTTTGGTCCATGTCCCATCCCCTAACATGGAGGAGACGATTTGGCTTCACTTTTGGGGAGCTATCATGTCGTCCGTATTCGTATGAAGAAATCATCTGCCAGTAGGAAAATACTGTGATGCTTCCAGTTCTAAATCAATCTATTTATAAGCAGCTGAAATGTTACCACGAGCACGTGAAGCCAGCCGCTAACTGCTCAGCTTGCCTCGCGGACCACGAGCAGGGTTACGGAAACACGAGGCGGTGTGATGCGCAGCAGAACTAGCGGGGTGCTGAAAACTTGAACGACTGTTTTGGCACTCGCAGTCTCTCCCTGTAATGCTGTTTCTCATTATTTGCCAGTGTTAATCTCGAGATCAGCTCATTATACTGAGCAAGAACATCCACACACTGTCAGCAGCTCCTCGCAAGCAAAGTGCCGACACACAGGGAAGTGTTCACGCACAAAGACACACACACATACACACACCCTCTCTATATGTGTCACTCACATCATGGAGCCATATCCTTGTCCATTACACACTGAAAGGCCATAGATTTGCAATATGATGACATGTGGCATTTCTCTAATCAATTTTTCATACTTGGCAGCCTATGAATATACTGAAGGCCAAGAATCTTTTTTTATACAGCTATTCATGTTGGCCTGTCAAGCGTGTGTGTGTGTGTGTGTGTGTGTGTGTGTGTGTGTGTGTGTGTGTGTGTGTGTGTGTGTGTGTGTGTGTGTGTGTGTGTGTGTGTGTGTGTGTGTGTGTGTGTGTGTGTGTGTGTGTGTGTGTGCGCGCGCATTCACGAGTGTTTTTGTGAGGGTTTGATCTCGCCCCAAAAAACATAAATAAATACAATATGTATGTTTGGCCAGAGAAATCTGTCAGAGCTGATCTCTTTGCATGCCTGCTGTGTGCATCTGTGCATGATGCCGCTTATTTCAAATTCATGCATTTTATCATTCGCTGGCGAAACGTCTTCGGGAACACTTCAGGACAAAAATGACAGTGTATTTTTTAAACCGTATACTTAAGACGCATTTCACACGAGATGCAGCCGTGCATATCATTACTTTGGTTTTGCTTTGCTGCCCGTCCCCACGCACTCGCTTCTCGTCCACTCGGAGCACTCAGTCACATCCATATTGCATGAGATTATTGCTGGGAACTAGTCGCACAAACATACAGACGAGCGTGCATACAGTTTCGAACAAAATCCCGTATGCTGCAACACGCATGCATCGGGCACGTACGGAGAATGAATGCGCGCACACGGCAACGCTCATTATAAGGTATGAGTTCACAGGTTCACGCCTTTGAGCTCGCAGCCAAGATGGCACCTCTTCTTCTTCTTCTTGTAGTTTTATTAATTCATCAAGTGAGAGACACGCAGCGCAAGCTCCACAAACCATGATTCACTGTGCACCGTACTAACAGCTGGAGTGTTTCTCAAATAGGTTAGTTACTTTTCCCCCCACCGTCCTTTACATAACAACAAAGCCAGCCGCTCACTTGTCTTTGGTCCAAAGAGCAACAGCACAGACGCGAGTCAGCGAGAGAAATTGCTTAAACTCTGCATGTTTCTGATCTTCATCAGCCGGCAAGAAACATGGAGGTTAAGTGCATGCAGCATATTACACAGTTTCTCAGAGTTCATATAAAACGTATCCACTTCTCTGCCTTCCGCACTGTGGAGGATTCACTTTCTCTCTCTCTGCTTATTTCTGCTGCCTCTCCTGCCCTGAGGTTGTGGGCTGTGGGTGCCAGCAGAGAGAGTCCCGGTAGAAAGTATGTAAACTCGACCTCTAACCCACCCGAGAGGCATCCAGACCATCGAATATGCATATGGCAGCCAGGGCAGCTGTATGGTTTCTTCCTACCCCTTGCACCAGGCCCATTCCTACTCTCACTCACACTTGGATGCATTTAGAAGATTTAGTGTAGAAAATATTATGCAGCATTCCTCCAATGGATGCCCGCTCTCTCTTAAATCTACAATCTCCAAAGCTGGTGCCTGTGTCAGAAGTCTTTAAAAGAAACTCCTCCTCTGCTCATGCCTGATGCCTTTTTATCTGGCTTTTCTTCTTTTTTTTTTTTTATCCTCATCCGCATCAGCGATTTCATTTATTTCAGTTTCAAGCTGAGAAAGGGCTGCTCCTGATGAGGTGAGTTCACAGGGAAATTTCACAACAGTTCCTCTCAAAGAGCAGGAGCTTGATGAAACGAGAATCTGTCTCACATTTGGTGAGCGCGCTCTGCAGTTCCAGTCTGTTCACCTGGAAAAGTATGAGACATTGGGAGAGAGTCAAAATGGAGAGGAAATCCTAAAATGTCATCCAACTGTTTCAAAAGGGATTGTTGTCGTTCAGCCAGGGTCAATTTACTGTCAACTACTGTGTAATCCAATGAGCCACATCTCATCTTATCTGCCACTTGAAGGTATTTCTGTACAAGCCTTGTCACAATCTCTCCTGGAGAGTTCCCCTCAGAGAATGAATGGCCCTTCCACTGCAGCATCTGTGGTAATGTATTAGCCTTACTTCACTCTCTTAAGTAGTTTCCTGAGTTTCGAGCTCCGCCGTCAAAAGACCAAAGATTCTGCTTGAACCAGACTATAACGGTACACAATGCTGTGGCCACAGGAGAGCCAGTGTTTTCAATCTGGAGATGCTGTATAAGCTCTCACATCACTCCATAAAGGTGGAATTGAAACAGACAAGGCATTTCAAGGGAGACCGGGTGCACAAAAAAGTAAATTACAATACCTGGAATATGTTATGTATGTTTTGCAGGTGTGTACTTTTTGCTTTAAAGTGCTGTGCATCACTGCTTTCATCTTACATCCCTTGAATTAAGCATGGTAATGGCTTCACCGTGCCCCCCCTAATGTGCAGTATGGATTTCAAGTGATGAATATGTAAATCAGAGGCTCTTCACCTGCACAGATTCACAAATACTGGTTCGGATTTGTCTTTTTTAGGCTCCTACACCTAAAATGGATGAACGCATTGCCCAGTAGGTAAACAGCAGGCCTAAACACAGAAACCAGGGATACGCCTGCTGATGAAAACCCACTGAATGAAAGAGATAATGAAGTAATCATTCAGATCAGCCATGGTCCAATCACACATTAGGATAAGTAACTGGTGACATGTGCATGATGAGTGGTCTCTTTTTAGGCATTTACGAGCCTAAAAGCAAAAGCTTACGTGTGAGGAATGAATTAAACAATGTGTTTATCAGCTCTAACATGTCCGGCTAAGTACAGTATCTACAGTAGTAACTAAGAAGGCCTATTACTTCCAACAGGGCTAATGAGCACCATCATCAACTACATGGGTTTGCTTGATTACAGATTATGCTTTAAAAGAGGGGGCATTCCTGAAAGCGCTTCCAATGAGGGATGTTTCTTCAATGCATGGAAGTCTATGAACACCACTGCATGTTTCCATGGACTTTATGAAGCAAATATGAGCTACATAAATGAAACCGCAGAATGAAGCAGCACAAGAGATGAAGAACATTGTAGAACACTGTAGTTGTTTACTGAGCTGCTCTCCTCTGCACAGGGACGCACAACAATGAGACATTTGCTGCACACACCTGTCTGCAACTAACCAGGTGAATGTGAATATGAATGTAAATGTACCTCTTTTAACATTTGTTTTAATACTTTTTTAAATGTTATTTCTCGCTGTCTTTTTCTATTTCTGATGCACTGTCACACTTATTTCACAATATTTCATTTTTCTATGTGCATGGAGATACTCTTGATCTTGAATGTAACTCTGTGTCATGTGCACGTTCTCCAGAATCTGCTCTACATCCCAAATCCCTGCTGCTTCTTCCACTCGAATATCACCAGTCACACTGTGGGTTTTTATACCCTGAGCTGCAGTCACAACAGGGATCATCAAACACAGCAGAAAGGTGGTGCACACCGACGTACAAGCCACAGCAGAATTGGATCCTCCGTCAGTATTTTAGCATAAAGCATTTGGCTCAATTTAGCATGCACCTGTTGGTTAAACAGAAACGCCAAGTGTGTTTGACTTGGGACATTTAGTTCCTGGTGGGTGCATCAAATCAGCAGCTTCTTCTCTTCTGCTGTTGCTGCTTTGGTTCTTATCAAGGGTTGAGTTCTCACAAGGTTAATCCTAACTACATAATGTGGCTTTGACTTTTTTTACGCAATAGCAATAGCCACAGCTAATAAATTCTGCACACAACAAACACAAGTTCAGCCAAACTCGTTGCCTGCGTTTGTCTACTTTAGTTGAATTTTGACAGTTAAATCTGCTACTGTTTTACGAGGGAGGTATAGGGCTTGGCAAACAGTGATGATACAACACTAAACAGTCAAGATCTCAACTGGACTAAATGGGCATATAAGCCTAATACAAAGTCCAGATGTCCCAGTTTATCCTGGATTGTGCGTTGTTTCAAGCTGGTTGTCTCATGGCAGGTCCCTACAAATATCTGAACACTTTTTACCACACTTCAACTATTTAACTTATTCCCAATGCTTATATAGATGTTTCTCACGTTCCGTCCCACTGCTTATGACCATGCTTGTGAATTCAACACCAACTGGTCTATTTGTGTGCCAATCATTCAATGTGTTGTTGTCAAGGCTGTTGCTATCGTATAAGCGATGCTGATGGCTCTTACAGAATCTGTCAGGAGGCAAACAGCAGTGATGCTGAAGAGAATCTTTTCTACAAAGCTCCAGGAGGCGCACTCCTCTCTTCATATCTGGTAACTGGCAACAGAAATGCTGTGGTATCCATGGTGTTGGTGGTGAAATGATTGTCCCCCATCCTCATGAAATTGCCCATGGTGCATGCATAAGTGCTAAAGTGCATCCATGAATGCGTGGTATAATTAATGGTCCATATGGTCAATACCTCTATGGATCGATGCATGTATTGAATTTTGATCAAATTAAACATATTTGTGTCCAAACACAGACATATGCCAGTTGTGTACATCACTCAACCTAAATGATGAGTGAAACTATTATGCTCCTGCGTTTGAATGTAAGAGGCGGATGGAGCCACACATGGATGGTCACAGTGACACACACACACGCACACACAAATATCCAGTGACATACTCATAGTCTCTAATTAGCACGACACTTTGTTGTAAAGGGCAAAGCTGTCTGCTGCCTTTTGGGCTTGACACCTTCCGGTCATCAGGAGGGGGAGGAGTGGTGAGAGGAGGGAGAGGGAGAGGGAGAGAGAGATTTCATCACACACACAAACACTTCAACAGCGGACAGAGAACTCGGAATGACACTGCAATACTGTGTGTGTGTGAGTGTGTGAGTGAGTGTGAGTGAGAGAGAGAGAAAGAGCCTGTGTCCGATGTTGTTGATCGGTTGGTAATGGGGTGGCTGGTTGTGTGTGTGTGTGTGAGAGTCAGAGCTGTGAGGTGGGTTGAAACGTATCGGACAATACAGAGCAAAATGAAAATTGATTCAACTGAAATGTTCTCTTTACTCGCGGTTTTCTCTCTTTCTCAGTCCATCTCATTCTATTATTCTCTCCCTCTCAGGTGATGCTGCAGAAACTCGACCAAAACCTGTGACTCCTGCCACCGGGGCTCCGAAGAGAAAGACAATTAAGCGATCAATGGCGAGTGTGCTTAGAGAAACACATGGAGTCTTAATAAGAAAGAGATTATGTATCATTCCTTTTAATACTTCACTCTCAAGTCCTGAATCGCCTTGCAAGGTGCATTGCACAGGAACGTGTTGCAATGCAAACAGCAAAGCCTTGCATATTATCTGTGGGAAAATCTCTGCATAAAAACCTATTTCACACTGGGATTTTTGAGTAACCAATGCGATGTGCCCACCTATTACATCTACTGCCTTTAAGATCCATTCTAATGAGGTCATTTGCAAGAGCTTACATCATCGTGAAGAATATAAGCTTGACTGATCCTCAGTTCAGCAGAGTAAATATGAACTAGTAGGGCACTCGGAGAGCGCATGCCTCTGCCAAGACTAACACCTGATCTCACCATGTTAAAGAAAGTGGAACAAAATGCCCGGATCTGTCCGATTTTTCTGGATCCGCTCCAAAATGCAGTGGATTCTTCCTTGGGTCATGATCCACCACTCAACAAAATCTAATGGAAATCAGTTCAGTAGTTCTTGAGTAATCCTGCTGATTGACAAGCAAACAGAGACGAAAACGTAAGCACGTGGAGGTAAATATATTGCATTCAAATCATATGTGAATTTGTCTTATTTCTGAAAAACGTACTGCCATCAAATATCAGAAAATCTCTGGTGTGAGGTATCTGTTCCACACCTTAGTTTTCCACTGATTGTACCAGGGGGACCATTTGGTTCAGCACCATGTCTTCCAACCAAGCATGACTACAAATGTGAGGCTTACGCTCGAATAGAAGAAATCAACTATTTTACAGATAGTTAAAAATGCCTGGATCTGTCAGATTATGTGAATCCTCACCAACCCTCAACAAAATTGTATGGCAATCGGTCCAGCTCTTACTCCTGAGTAATACTGCTATCTGACAAGCAAACACAGATTTCTGCAAATTTCTGCAGAAATCTGCTAATAGCAAAGTAATAACTCCAGTCCCTGTCGTCTAATAATTGAATTGGTAGACAGTGGCACTCTGCTGTCACAGTGGGGGCTTGCAGAGAAGATAAGAGCAGTAATGTGGCTTTGCACAGATGCAACATGTCACAGCAGCAACTGCATGAAATATTCTATATAGTGCACTTTGGTTAATATCTCCTCTCTGATGAGACTCCATTCCTTCTTTCAGGTGTGCGAGGATGAGGGACACTGAGAAACATTCAGTTTCAGTTAGTCCCATCTGACACACATTCATTATGTCATAATAATCGTGAAAACAAAATAACTTGGAAGGAATTCGAAGACGCTTAAAGTGCTTGCAGACCAAAACTCATTTATAATCAGTTTTCTACCATAGAGGAGATTGTGAAAAATCAACAATTATACACATTTAAGTGCTGTGGCAGTGAGTCACCTCGATCGGTGTCTCTTTACTGCTGTGGATCCTTGAATTTAAGGGGATAGGAACTTGGGAAGTCCTTGAAATGCCCTTGAATCTATTGTCTAAGACTGTGAAGGAACCCTGACAAACTGCTGATACCTTGAAAAATGAAATTCAAACTGATATCAGACAGATAGAAAAGCAGGATGAGAAGAGAGAAAACACGGGGAGTCAGGATGATCCCTCTGACTACAAAGACGGCTTTAAAAGTGTGGTAGCACTCTCTGTTGTGCTCTCTGTCTTGCATCTTTCACTTTTGTAACCTATTTATTTCATCTGTCACTCAGCCGACTTACTTTGTGCCTCTTCTAATAGAAAACCAGTGGGGGGGACCTTTTGTTTCATTGCAACTGGGGAATTACTCTCCAGTAACCTCAGCTCGATTGCTTTTATCTAAGCGTGATCAAGTCAAACAACCCTGCGTCCGTCCCATTCAACCGATCTATTCATTAGATAATTAAAATAAATGGCCACTTAGACAAATCAATTCGAGGAAGACTGCTGCAACACCACAGTACAGCACTCTCCCCGAGGACCAAGGCCTGTACCAGTGAGGCTGATGGGTGGAGTTTTTTCTGTATTATTTAATTATTAATTTATGTTTTTTAGTAATAAAATACATCTACGGTTCATTTGGATGTCACACACACACACACACACACACACACACACACACACACACACACACACACACACACACACACACACACACACACACACACAGAGAGAGAGAAGTGGTAATATGCATTAATTAAAAATAATTACACACCAGACTATGAACAGTATCTCATGCTTCTGAGAGGGATTTGACAGCGCTACAACCAATGAATTATTCATTTAAAGTTTAAAGTACGCTTTTATTATGCTGTTGGGAGCATTTGTGTTGCCAGGAAGCAGCAATCTGTGTGTTTTAAGTTCAAGCTGGGTGTCCAACTTCACAACTTTGAGGGAAGTACATGTGATGGACACGGCTGTGACATCAGTCTGTCTGACACCCCGCTCCGTCCAGTCGCATTACCGCAGCGGGTGGGAATAGGCTCGGTGGGTCTCAGCGCTCTCTATCTATCTCTCTCCATCAGTCGCACCTTTTTTGTTTCTTCCTCTTTACCGTCTCTATCGCTGACAAACACAAAAGTGACTAAAGCCTGAGGAGAGATAAACTTGAGGTCTGGCGAATGCAGAACAGATGGATGATGATGACTAAGAGTCTTCTTCAGGTTTAGCGGTGGATCTTTTGTCGAGCCTGCGTGATCCACCAGTGTGATCAGCTGTTATTAACACTGAGAACCGGCTTAACTCGCAGGTCACAGCTGCAATATGACAGACAACGCCTGGTTTATGGGATGTAGCTTCCCTATCTTCCAATTCTTTATATTGCTGTATTCTATTGGAAGTAGAAAGACATATTGTATTAATGTTAATGTAATCACTTGGGCTTGTAGGAGGGTTATAATGAAACATCATAAAGCATGGAAAGGGTCATTTATGCTCAATATGAGATACGTGCTCTGCATTTGTGCATGCCCCCTGAAAGCACAAGGATACAGACGAAACAGACGAAACAGAGCAGTACCACCAGAAATTGTGGGTGGGCAGTGTAGCAAATAGTTGAAGCTTGACAACCATAAGAGACAAGGAAAGAATTTCAACAGTGATGGAACTTTTTGATTAGAAACGTTGCGTTGTGAAGAAACTACAGGCATCTATCTTTTCTCGGGCACAGGGACAGACGCAAATAGTCTATTTCTTAAGAGGTCCTAAAATCCTCCAGCGTCGCCAAGTATATTGTTGTCAGAAATTGTCAACTCTGTGCTGCCCTCTCGTGAATGTATTGCTTACCAACCATACCAACGCAAAGTACACATAGGAACTATGTGAGATGTGACAGTTGCATCGTTAGATCCAGATAAGAGCGCAATCTGTTTTCCCAACTAAGCAAACAGGCCAAACCAGTGCTCACATGTAGATATGCATTTTAATAAAACACGTGTGTGCATACACATGCACACAAACAAATGAAATACAGGCATAAACACACATATTCACATCATGCACATAGTAGCAAGGCAAGGCACAGAGCACTGGATCTGCTCTCACTCCATCCAAACTGTAGCAGGGGAGTTTTATCAGGCAGAGATTGGCAATAAAACTTTCCCTTAGTCAATGGAGTGTGTGAGAGTGCTTGTGTGAGTGTGCACTATTTGCTGCCCTCAGCGGGGTGGGAGAGCTGATTTGTAGCAGTAATATCGACAGGGAAGGCATTGGTATAAGATCTTTCCTTCAGGGAGCCCTCCTACCCTTTTGTGCCAGTGCAGACATACAAACAAAAACGTACAACAACAACTTGTTTTGTATTACCATACTGAGAGCACTTACATCAATGGCATCTAATCTCTAACATCCACCCATCCATTGTGTTCCAGCTTCAGGTTGAGGAGGTAGCCAGCCTATTATGGTTTTCCAGACATCCCTTTCCCCAGCCACACTTTCCAGCTCTTCCTGCAGGATCCTGAGGCGTTCCCAGGCCAGATGGTATATGTTATCGCTCCAGTGAGTTCTAGGACTACCCATGGGTCTCTTGCCAGTTGGGCATGCAGAATAAACCTTGTGTGGCTCCTAGGAGGCATCCTGATTTGATGTCCAAACTTCTCACCCTACCTCCTAGCCATCGGTCAGGGATGGAATGTAGATCGACAGGTAAATCGAAGGCTTTAAGACCTAACCTCAATACTACTCTCCACCCTGTGCCCAACTTTAATTTGAGAAAACCAAGGCTGCCAGATAGTGCTGACTTTTCAGATAATGGAGAACCAGAGAGTTCAAGATGAAGGAAGCTATTGTAGTTTGAGTGTTGTGTTGCACAATCCAATTTCATAAACTTACCAGAGTTATGAGAAAGAAGTCTAGGTTTATCAGCTGGCTGGCCTATTATCAGTTAGCTCAGCAGCTACAGCAGTTGACCAACTAGCCTTGAGAGTTGTCACGATGAATACTAGAAATATTGTGATGACATAAGGTGGTAACAGTGTTCTTTTTCTGGTTTGTATACTAATTCTTTACTTAAAGTTACAAACCAACCACACAGACACTCCACATGAAGCACAGGGGCATCAACTGTTACACACCTTCCTGGTTTAGTGTTGCAACACTGAAGCGAACACAAGAGACACAAAGGAAACTGACAAGCAGACAGGGAGACATCTTTGGCGGTAACACTTTGTGAATCAGATGGAGCTTGCAGGCCGATGCACTCTCTCCTCTGCAATTGTCCGCACATCTCTCACACCCTGTTCCTCTACTGACACATTGGCCAATTAAACTTCTAAACTCTGATACTCAGACTGCCTGCTTTCTGGAGTACCTGGGGTATTCTTCTCTCTGTGTGTGTGTGTGTGTGTGTGTGCGTGCGTGTGTGTGCATGCTCAGGATATACTGTCCTGGCATTTCTGTGAGGCAAAAGACGGATTGTTGGTCGACTCAGAAACTTCAGAACTTTTAAAAGGCATGAGACAGCAACCCCCTCCATCACTGTGCAGTAACCGAGACTTAAAAGAAGGCTTTTTTTATATGCTCAGTCTTTGTCTTCAATCCTCTCTGTAGTCACTTTAACATACTGAGCTGTTTGATGTCCTCATACCAAGTCTTATCCATGAAGCTTAGCCAATCTACAGACAATTATTGTGAAGCCAAATGGCCCATCCTCAAGCACTATTAGGCAGAATGGAAGGAAAAGGCACCTTCAATTAAGTGGGGAAAACATGTCCAAGTTCCAAGTGGTCAGTCACAAAATATTTGGGACATTTAAGCAACAAATCCTCTAAAACCTCACTGAAGAAAAACGTTTTTTCTCTCGTCATTGTCAGGATTTTACACGCACGACAGCCCTTCCACAGGGGCCACACACTCGATCACGATTTCAATTGCTCATTTTGCACTACAAAGTGACGATGACATAATCGTACGATTTCCAGGTGGCCAGCTAAGGCTGATTGACTGACCAGTCTATTTTCTTTTCAGATGAAGGAAAAAGTTTAAGGAGATGAAAAGGCCAGAAGATCTCAGCGTATTTCTCAAGCGTGGACACCATCAAAGATGCAGTTCACACGAGAAAATCCAGTTCAGTGCAGAGCCACAAAAGATTGACAGTAAATGATTGTCACACACTGGCCGAGCACTTCTGCGTTTCTTTATCTGAATCGTGCCGAACACCTCCAGCGTCTGTATCTGCTGCTTTACTGATTTAAAATATGCATGTGCGCACGTGTGACCGGATGAGTCCACACATCCACGCAGGATTATAGAAACACTGGATTATATCCTTTGCGTCTTGAAGAAGCTCCTTTAAATCCGTAAATGAACAGTCAAGGAGAGGACAGCAGCTTGGAAAGTCCTGTGAGTCATCCCGAGTGTTTTCTAGTAATAAAGTTACAACCTACGGATTTCAGAAAAAGACGCACTGGCAGATGAATCAGCCGTTAAAAATGTGTCTGTGTGTGTGTGGGGGGGGGCATTGAACAGTCAAAGAAAAATCTGACTGAAAGACGTCCGAGGGCAGCAGCCTGTTAGACTGTTGATAAAGGAAATGCCTTCTTTATAACACAAGAGCAACACAACATCAAGCCTTGGCTCTCCGTCTCTCTTCGCCTTCTCTCAGTGGCTTCCTCTCTCCTTCTCCCTTTCTGCTCGACATCTGTCACTTACCGAGAATGCCAATGGCAAAGACGAAGAAGCAAAAGGGATGAAGGGAGAGATGGGGGCTGCAGAAAGATGTGAGTAGAGAGGGAAGAGGGAAAAGGGAAGGATACTTGTTCAGAGTTCATCCGAGGAACTACAAAAAGATGGAGGGATAAATGGATGGATGAAAACAATAAAGCAACAAGCTGCCAAAAAGTAAATACCTGAATGAAGATGGCATTGAAAGGGAAGGAGGAATATTTAAAGTAGTAAGGAGTGGTGTGTGTGTGTGTGTGTGTGTGTGTGTGTGTGTGTGTGTGTGTGTGTGTGTGTGTGTGTGTGTGTGTGTGTGTGTGTGTGTGTGTGTGTGTGTGTGTGTGTGTGTGTGTGTGTGTGTGTGTGTGTGTGTGTGTGTGGTGATCTGGCAAGCCCTGCTTTTTGGCCTTCACTGGGGAGCTGATAAATCCACAGCCATTTGACTCCTGCCAGACGCCGCCCCGCACACAAACATGCACACGCTCTACACACACTCCATCTCCATCTGTTTGACTTGTGCCAGTTGCACCCTTTCAATTGCCCAGCATGCATATCTCCCTGACAGAAATAAGCCTATTCAATCGTGCAATAAAAGAAAGACGTGGACAAACGTAAAAATACAGAAAGAGACATTAGTAAGAGACGAGGATTGAACTCATCCTCAATCAGCAACCTGTTTGGTGAAGGTTACCTCATTATTCGCATATTCAAAGCAGGACAATCGTCGTTTAGAATGTGCTTTCAGTAATTGATTTTATTTCCATGGTTGTTTCCTGAATGTGTTCCCAATCAGTCACTGCTGTAAAATCAAAATATTCATTTTAGTTTGGGATATTCCTTTGCTTTTAATGGCTGTGTCCGACAATTGGTAAGAACATACTGTATTTGTCTTAGTCAGGATTTTTCATTCTCAAATCTGCGCATGGGATCTAAAGCACACAGCACAAGTGCAATTAGGGCATGCAGTGAAGAAAAAGGCCAACCGAGAGCATCAGTACAGCTGGAAACATGAAAAACTGGATGACTTTCAAAGACAAATGATCTTGGATCATGTTTACGCTCTTTGGCAGAGTTTGGGTGCCCAACAGGCAGCTTTAATAAGAACTCATTCTGACAGGGATCATGTTTTGAAGGCATGATTTGTGGTGAGTGAGCTAATAGCTAGGCTGCCGAAACCTCATCGCCTCAAGGGTAGAAACCAGACAAAGTAAAATGTTCCAAAGTGTTAGTTTGTCTTGAAGAATACAGAGTTGCTCTGGCCCGTGAAAAACATACATAAAAGGTACGACAGACTCATTTTCTGTGTGTGGGATGGCCAAGTTTGACATGAGGCAGTTGCTGCCTTTGCAACCCAATCATTGCACTACCAAAGATGAGGCTTCAGTGAGCAAAATGTTTAGGCTAAAATCAGCTGTGAGCATCATCATGATCATCATTACTGTCATGATGATATTGAAATTAATACAGCCTGCGAAGTGGTTATAAAAAATTTGAATGACCCTTGATATGGAAACGTTTCCCTGCCCCTGCTTTGAATCCTCTCTGATTGGTCACCTATCAATATGCAACTTGAACCGCCAGCGGTCTCTCAATCAAAACAAAACACCTGGTTAGACGACATAGTAAAGCAGCATGGGATCATGCATATTCTCTTTACCACCATTGGCGATGAAAATCTACCTGAGGTGACTCAGATGCACATCATATTCATGGATGAGGTCATGTATTTGGGACTAAATAAAAGTGTAATTATTGCTGTATCATTTAGTCAGCTGAAGCTTGATGTTTAATGTCTGTCAGCTGCTGGCATGTACTACAGTGTATACATGGCCTCATTATAGGCTACATATGCTATTAGGACGTATAATGAAACGCCGTTGTACCTGCGAGGTCAGCTCCCTCATAACAGGCGCAGGCTGTGCTGTCAATCAAATGGGAATGCTGTCACCCATTGAAACTCTGGATCAGGAATGAATAACTGTAGTAAATGGAGGAGGGGGAGGAGGAGGAGCTGTGAACAGTAAGGCCTGATTCATCAGTGACCGGTTGGTATAAGTGAAGTCCGATGCAACAAAGCAGCCTGCCTGAGGCAAAACCCTCAAAGAACCATAACGGTTTGATATGTAAAGGGCGAACCTGCAGGTCAGAATGGTCCCCACACGGACTGGCAATCACAAAGTGACCAAACAGGACGGCTGGGGCCGGGGCTAGCTGGTTAGCAGGCTAACTTCATAAGGAGAAAAGAGGAGATGGAAGCATAATAAGAATTAACATTGAAATTGTTAATTCTTTTGGTGAAGAAGCTTTTGGTGAGTCTCTGCAAGACTGACTGAGTCTCTGCAAGACTGACAAGTAAACAGCTGTTAAAGCAAATGTTGGCTATGCAGCAGTAGCAAAATACTTACATATAACCCCTTTAAATTCCCTCAAAATCACACTCCGGTTCATACCCATCTATCACGTGCAGAGATGAGAGTTAATTGCTGCGAGCTGGCTAGGCTTCTGTAATAGTTATCTCAGCCCTCAGGTGAGTCATGGCCACTACATTGCATTACGCAGACTGCTGAGAACAGCAGAAATCCAAAGACACGATGCCCAGTGTGGCCTCCAACATAAACCTCCATAAATCCTTTTTTGGTCATTAAGATATTCCTTGGAGTAAATGGGCTAAAGCGGCACAGCTCCTCAGTTGTTTCTGTGCAGAGAGCGGGAGAACTGATTAACACGCGCTGGTTTCCATTCTGCTGACTCCTTCAGGGACCAGGCTCCTCTCCCCACCTCGTTTAAATAGGAGGGCAGATAAAGGGCTCTACTTGGTCAAACAGTGCCAAAGAGTGTGAGATGGGCTAATGAGAACTGCATGGCCCAGACTTCCAGAGTCGTGTGTGTGTGTGTGTGTGTGTGTGTGTGTGTGTGTGTGTGTGTGTGTGTGTGTGTGTGTGTGTGTGTGTGTGTGTGTGTGTGTGTGTGTGTGTGTGTGTGTGTGTGTGTGTGTGTGTGTGTGTGTGTGTGTGTGAGAAAATCTTCATATTTTGGCTAGTTTGCAGCTAAGCCTGTAAAATGAATAGAGCAGCAGCAGCAGCGAGGAACCGCTGAACTTAAAAACAAAACACACACGCACAGATGTTTAAAAAAACCAAAGCAGCGTTTGCGTGTTGGCTGAGCATGAAGCTAAACAAGTTTACAGGCACACACTGAAAACAAATTGGCGTGATGTAATTCACAAAAGGAGGGAGGGGAAAAAAACGCACAACATGGTTTGGTTGCTTCCAACATCTCACATCATTCCAAAAATCCCACCCTCCCTGCTCCCGTCTCTGCTCAGCTGCTGTAAGTAGGGCACATCAATTTTTCACAGTGCCTCTGTCTCTCACTCAGTCTATGGCTGTGACCGCAACACCTGTCTGGGCCACATGTTACATCCCATCTCATACATGCGCCCGATTGACAACATCCCCCCCCCATCCCTTCAAGAGGACTCCTCACATCTTCCCTCCCCTCATCCGCTCCTCCCTGGTCCCCTTCTGTATGACTCTTCCTCCATCTTCCTCCCCTTCCCTGCTCCCTCATCTCTCACGGTAACATGCCATCCGTCCTCTAATGTATGCAATACGTAATAATCACAGAAGAATAGGAACACACGCACGTGCACATACTGTATGCCATGCAGGGGTGGCTCCATAATGACATGGAGATTAAATGGCAAAGAGAAAGCATGGACATACTGATGCTGCACTTTACAAAATTCACCCCCAACACACACACACACACACACACACACACACACACACACACACACACACACACTGTGCCTCTCTTAATTTGTATCCATCTCACTATTTTGGACACATACACAATCTATGGCACATCCCTGGAATCAAAACTCTATGGAGCAAATTTGCTGCCCCAGGTTTTGCAGCTTTGAAAACATTCCTTTTGAATTATGCATTTGGTTTTATGAATCAGTATGCATGGTGCTCTGCATATATGGAGCCACAATAAGATATATCAAGTGGAAAAACAAACTTGTGCCTTTTCGAAAAATGCTCATTTAAAAGACGTTATCCTCAATTGGCGAACCTCATTAAATCGCTGTTGTGCAAAAGCACGGAGGCGAAAGAATCTCACTTGATAACTAACTTTGAAAGCAGTATTACTGACCTGCAGCAGTTTGAACACCTGCGCTCGCACACACCCTCACGTGGGCTCAACTGTGGGTGTGTGGGTTGATCTTTCATGATCCTACATTATCGCATGCGTCCCCCTGGATAGTGGTAAGTAGAGATGAATATTGAGTGTTAGGTAACAAGAAGAACTTTAAGAAGTGAGAAACATCAGGTCAATTGATATCATGATTAGAGTTCACAGTTCCGTAGACGATAAACCTTATTCCTGGCAGAAATACGGGCCCGCTGGGACAGGCCAGAGCCTTTACTGGAGGCTTCCACTGTGAAAAATGCTAAATTATTCACCACAAAAGAGCAGTTTTGAAAGGACTTAACCACCTGAGCAAACCTGTCCAATATTGTACAGGGTGTAATGCTCAGTCCGCACTGAATAATATACTTTCATTTCAGTCTTCTTCAAAGGTGAGACCAGGAAGTACATGAGACATTCTTCACATTCAAATTTGGGCCTGAGAGGAGCAATAAGAGAAAGATCCAGAGGGAGGTCACTGCAGGTCACGTAACTCATGCATTAGTGACATAAAAAAATCTGCAGTTTCCCATTAATTATCTAGACTGTAAAGGCCCGCCATAATCTAATTTGTCCTGCCAGTTTCACAATGAACGAAAACATTTTAACACTTCTCAAAATAGCATTAAGCTTGGTGTTACTTGGTTAATGCATTGTATAGCAGTGTGCAGCGCTAAGTGCAGTGTGCAATTGTCCGTAAAGTTGTTACTGTCCACACAGACAGTCACATTGTTTCAGCGGCTGTTCTCCTCCACGCTAGAATTTATTTTTCACTCTTAGGTCTATGTTCCTGTCTTTACAAATATATTGTTCCTGAGGGCAACATTCGTGTGCGTGCACATGCACCCCGGCTACTGCCATAGATTGAATGGATTCTGTGGGAGACGCTGCAAAGAAAGTAAGCAAGACTCCTGAATCTGTTCATTTATTCAGATCCACAATCAAATTTAAAGGGTTCTCTCCTGACCCATATTGTATCCTTCCACAAAGTTTCATGGTAATCCGTCCAGTAGTTTTACGTAATCTTGCTAGCTAACAAGCAAAAACTTCCACAGCAGGAAAATAACAGCTATAACATAGCTGTAGCTGGTTAAAATATAGGGTCTGGAGATGCTTATGTGCTGTCTTTGGAGAGATAATCCATTTGTCAACCAAGCTGTGGGCTGAAGACAGGACCGAGTACACAGAGACAGACGGAGATGAGGAGGAAGGGATAACACTTGGCGGTGGAGGCGCAAACAGGGAGCAGGGGAAGGCAATATGGAATGGAAGAGGAGTGGAGAAGACAAACAGCAAGAAGAGACTGTAAGGAGACGAACGGTGATTAGACAGTTGGAGGGTGTTCGAAAGAGAATGAGAGAGGGACAGGGGGAAAGAGGGGAGGAAGAAATGAGTACAGAGTGACAGTGACGAAGGACGAAACTGGGAGCACAGCATGTGGGAAGGAACGGGGAAGTAAAGACGAGCTGGGGGGCTTCAAGATACTGCATAAAGCAATAAAACAAGCAGGAATGACAAGAGAGCCAGAGGGAGCACAGGGGGCAAATGAGCGAGCGAATGGAAGGACAAAGAAAGATGAAGACAGATTAGAATCATAAAGACATTGGTTGTGTGTGTATGTGCAAAATAGAGGTACAACGACTGGACAAAGCAGAAGGGGGAGAAAAGAAAGATTGATAGAGATTGTGAAAATGAGGAGAGAAGATAGAGACAGGAAAGGGCAGCGGAGCGGCAGGATTCAATTCGCTTTGGGGGTCGCAAGATCAGGGCAGTCGAGTGCAAATGTTACACTATAAACACTCAGTGGGCTATGGTCGCAACGCCAGCCATCAATTTGCCCTGGATGTGCAACGAAAAATATCCTCATGCCTTCCCTGCTGAGTGTTTCCCACATGAATAGAGTCGCTGTGAACTCACTGGACGTAGGAGCAGCAGAGTCTATGTCTCATAATGTTTGGCATCCAGAGTGTTTCACGCTGCCACTCATGATGCTCCAGAAAACAGCGCTGGTGTTTGGGGGGGAAAAGTTTTTCTATCTGTCTTCAAGAAGGATGGAAGTTCACAACGTGAAAGGGATTACTGTCAGTGGCTGTATGATTCCAGAGTTAATGCTCAGGTATGCAGGGGACTAATTGTCGCCCAGGTAACCATATTTGGAGGAGCAGAGGGGTGACTGAGAGTTCAAGGACACTGCACGCCCACCTGCACACATTGGAACATACTAGCTGCCAATTACATGGTATCCATGCCCGGATGCATACCATGGCTATCATCTATTTGACTTTAAATGGGACATGATTTTCAAAATTCAAAATTCAAGATTCTTTTCTGTCATAAGCAAAGTAAAAACAGATGTCCCACTGTACAATGAAATTCTTACTTTGCAAGTCCTCCAATGGCAAAGAAATAAAGATTTAGCATAAACACGTGAACATCATACTGTACTGAAGAAAGTAGCAATTGAGACCATAAACTTTTACATGAAAATATTTACTGTTATTATAAATTGTATAAAAAGTACAGTCGTTTACGCATAGACTCGATAGGAACAGACTTCTTTTGCAGCCACTGGAGTCGCCCTGTGCTGGTCATTCAATTTCAGGCACTTCCACATTGGCTTCACTTTAAGGAACCGGAGTCTACTTCCTTTTGTATATACTTCTATGTTTCTGACCAAGTCTAAAGTGAAAAGTGTGTGTATGTGTATATATATATATATATATACCTCTTCTGAATGGCTACATTCGAATAGAGGAGAGTCCAACATCATGGAAGGGATGAATCATACATATCCTCAGATAGTGTGGGTCAGTTCAGAAAAAGCACTTTGGTTGATTCAGTACAAAGTTGGTTCTATATTGAATCATCAATCTGTGTGGTTAATAGCTGGCAGTTAAATCACAGTGTGAACGTGAACTAATCAATGAGATCCTCCTGGGATGGAGACCAAAGGCTCACATGAAGCAAACCTGAACATTTAGGACACAAAGGTAGCACCATAATTGTTGGATTAAGCGGCTCCTTGTGAGTTTGAGCATTAAGTACGAAACCAGATCTTGTGTTCGCCAAAGAAAATGGCTCTCATTGTGCCTGGATATGTTGTGCTCTTTTTGCGGTTAATGGGCTTAGATGGGACTTGAGAGGATTGCAAGCAATAATACCACTGAGTTCGGTGGTTTAATTTCATTGATAATATCACCTTGGTGGCCTGAGCCTAAGCCCTCATCCCTTGGCGCTGCTGTTAATCAAACCTCTGCTGCCTCGCTTTCCTCTTCTAGTTGAAGTATTGCTAACGTTTGTAAGTTTGCTTTTGCCTTTGCCTATGTGGTCAAAGATATCAATACATAACCTGCAGCTTTTCTTCCCACAGCTTACTAAGAACCTCTTACCTCTTCCTGTACAAACCCATGGACATGCCTTGCCAGGGGCGATGTCGTCATTCAAATTCCCACAGCCAGTGAGGGAGAATAGACCCCTCCCCACAATTATCCCATGCATTTACTGATACTTGGTTTTCATTCATGCAGCCGGGTTGTCTCCCTTAAGTTTGTCTGTTCTCTTTTGCCATTATTTGTCATACTCCTCAGACTAGCTACCTCAAAGCCACTCTGATTGCATTGGGGATCGGCCTTTAAAGGGTTGCTATGGTGACCGGGGCGAGCCTTCACCGCGCCACATGCGTCGCTCCCTTACTTACTTTGGCTAAAACGAAATCACTCACTCTTTTCCTCTTTCGTGTGTCACTGTACTTCCTACCTCAATCCATACTTTTCCTCTTCACTCTATTCAACCCTTAATTATTTCCCACTTTTCCCGGCCGGCTGATGAAAGCGAGGGGGATGTCTCCTAGAGGATGAGTGATCTGCAGATGTGGCAGGAGAATGCCTTGCCAATACAGACTACATGTATGGGGGCCTACATACATAAACACAACCCTAACCCAACCCCCCAAACACACACAGAAACGCTGTAAAAGCTGTCCTGTAGTGATAGCCAGTGGTGTAACAGGGACTGAATGGCAGCCCAGCCAGTGTTGTGTTAGCGTCATAACAGCTGGCCAGCAGTAAATAAAAGCTGCCTGACAGATTTAGCAATAAAAAGGCACTCAAATGCCCCCCACAGCTTTTTCAAGGCGGGAATATTACAATTTCTGCCTCGCTATTCTGTATACAAGGAACGAACTGGAATGAGGTTGTTGCTCTGCCTTTGTCCATGCAGCACAGACAGTTACAGAACAAAATCAAGATGTCTGTGTACCAACACCTTGGTGGAACAAGCGTCACATCAAACGTCACTTCTCCAGAGCGCCGGCAGTGTATCTAACATCGCACACTGGGGCAGTGATGTGCTGACCTGTTTGGTTCAGTGTCGACAAGCAGATGGAATAATAAAAGATGGAATAACGAGAGGTCTTAAATGAAGAAGTGATGCTCCAGAAACTTTCCCACACTTCAACTTAAACTGTTAATTTCAGATGCTCTGATGCACTCTTAAAAAAACACCCAAAAACTAGAATGACCCTTAGTGGAGCGCACCCCTCCACCAAGGCCAACAGTCCCCTAAAATTCAATCAAGCCTTAGTTAGTTCCCAGAATTTTCCCATGAGTTATTCTCTGGGGAAAACGTGTTAAAAAATGTTTGAAAAAAACACACCTTCGCAATGTTAAAGAAAGCGAAAAAAGTCCTGGATCCTCCCCCGATCCATAGCTCTTGCATTATCTTGCTTACAAACAAAGGGACAGTGGTGTACACATGACTTTCTTGGTCGAGGTAAAAATAATTATTGTAAAAAGCCAAAAGAAAATTGCTTTTTAAAGTGGTGAGCTCAAAATTCAAACGCTGCAAGAGGTTTAAAGACTCACAAAGATTGAAAGAGATAACGTAACTTAGCATCCACAAAAACATGGGCTTAATTTACTCGGGGGAGAAATTATGGGAGTAATGATATACATATATCATCATCTGCATATGAAACAACCTCCATCAGAACATGGGATTTTTGTCACATCACACAGCCCTGGAGAGCCAGATAGGATAGAGGAAAGAAAGTTTTTTGGGTATCACATTCAGTTGTCCAAATGGCTGCGGATTAAGTGGCTGTTATCTGTGCCACCTGCTGTTTAAACTGTAAACAAGTCCAAGTGTGCATGTGTGTGAGCGAGTGTGCATAATAGTGTGTAGTTGGGGATGATCCACAGTTCAGCTGGGTGCTGATACAAAGCCAGCACCAGGGGAAGTCAGAGTCCCAGTAGATTTGCCAGTTTACAGCACACATTCGGCACTCTCATTCACACACATACAGTCTCTCTCTCTCTCTCTCTCTCTCTCTCTCTCTCTCTCTCTCTCTCTCTCTCTCTCACACACACACACACACACACACACACACACACACACACAGACAAACATAAAGTTTGCACACATAAATAGTGACAAGCAATAAAGCGCAAAAAGCCTAACAGCCTTTGCAGCTCTGTTGAGCAGTGTGACCTGAGCATGAAGAAGACATTACGGCACAGTGTCTGTTTTTCTTTCCCTTCATCTCCCTCAGTCCCGTGGGGCATGGACTTTTGTGTGTGTATGTGTGTGTGTGTGTGTGTGGCATGCATGTATTTCCGCTACTAGTTAAACTCGGTGTAGGTAAAAACCCCTGCTGATCGAGCCATTTCCTCTTTACATCAGCAGCCAAACAAGCCACAGGGAAAACTACACACTCTACTTTCCTCCACGTCCCTTTCTCCTCTCCCTCCTTCTTCATCTCCGCCCTCTCGTGCATTTCCCCGTTCTGTCTTCTCCTTCCCAATGTGTCCCCATGCCTCCCTCCTTCCCTCTCTCTCTTTCCATTTCTGTATCACTCTCCATCCAGTTTTATCTCCCCCCTCTCATTCCTCCATGCACAAGTTCCCTGTTCATTCTCCATCTTTCTTTGTTCTGCCTTCAATAATTCAAGCAGCTTTTCTCCCGGTGTACAGTATGCGAGATGGAAGTCCCATCGGAGACACGCGACGGCCGAACCTGAGAGCTCGAACATCGCCGATGGAAGAAGAGAGTGCAGCTTGGACGAGTGTGTGTTTCGAGCGTGTGTTCGCAGGGAGATCGTTGTGCATGTTTAAAGGTGGAGAAATGGGTTGGTTGCAGGGCCTCGGATGAGGTGTCATTGTGAATGTGTGTCGTCAGTGTGTAGTGTAGTCACTGTGGGCTGAATTTTTGTGGTGAGCCTGTGTAAAAGTGACAGAGTGAGTTTCAACAGGACCTCGATACCGTGGCTCCATCTCCTGATCCCTACTGCACAGACTGAGGCTCCAAATGACATCATCGGCACATGATGGCTGTGTTCGTATGCAGGATATTTTGGCTTCATTTCTAGGTAGTGGGAGAAAGTGGAGCTACGTCGTCCATCTCCATATAAAGTCTATGTTCCTGGGTAATCCAGGTGAGATTATCAAGGCGGTGAAAAGAACTACACGTTCCACCGAATTGCTGCCAATCAATTGTTTGCAGACACGCCGTGTTTTTCAAGCGAGAAGGACAATCTGCAGCAGTAGTTACGGCACATGCTGCATTGTTAATCCTGAGCAAATTAAAAGTGCAACTGAATCAGAGAACAGGGATACAGACAGAGACAGAAAGATAGCTGAGGGAAGACGAAGGGGCAAAAAAGGAGAATGCACATTGAAACACACTGTGATCCCGTCTAATGCTGCTTGTGAGTAAAGCAGGTACATCCTATAGATCTTCCTGAGGCTTCGAGAGAGAGTTAGAGAGAGGAGCAATAAAATGGAATGATGCAAAGAGATGAAGCCGAGGAACAAGAAAGGCTAACGTCGAATTTTAGGTCAAGTAGGACGGCAGCTGAGGAATGTGCTTGTACCAGCCTCCAGAGGATTCAAATTGGAAACCATGCGACTTGACAAGGACATTAAAATCCAATATATTCACATTATGAGGCCCGTGCATTTCTTGGGTTATTTTGGACAGCGCACACACAGCCACAGACACACACACACACACAGACCGCTCTTCTGGACTGTCATTACCAATATTATTCGAGATTTGTCACTTCAGCCACTTGAGTGCGATCCCACTGACAGTGTAAGCCTGATCACTCCTCATGAGTGCACCACACGTCCGTGTCCATAAATAGAGATCGGTTTGAAAGCTGGGAATGGATGTGACTACACACACGCACACACGCACACACACACACACACACACAGCGAGATAGAGAGTGCCGGAGCGCACATCCTCTTGAAGCACACTCTGACAGGGACACAGATCATACACAGAGATGCAAGCACACAGCAACACAGTCATTAACACGAAGTGGTCGACGATCATTGTTGACCATTGTTTTAGAGAGCATCCATATGCCTGCAGTGAATGGCAATTGACCAGGTGTATTACACCTACAATTAACCCTTGACACATTTTCATCAGACTCATATTTAGGCCTCTATCCCTGGGCTCGGTTGAGTGTGTGTGTGTGTGTGTGTGTGTGTGTGTGTGTGTGTGTGTGTGTGTGTGTGTGTGTGTGTGTGTGTGTGTGTGTGTGTGTCTACAGGACGTGTGTGTGTGTGTGTGGAAAAGTGGACAATTAATCCTCTTATTTACCACCACTGCAAACATTTACAGCTGTAATTTCCACGTCCGTCTTTGATAGCAGAGTGGACTTTGGGGCTGCCGGTGTATCTGTGTGGACTCAGGCTCCAAATCCCCCACAATGGCCACAAACACAACTCAGCCAGGACTTAATCGAGTTTGCTTCTTTATCACCTTGCTCTCATTTAAATGGGGGATGGGATTCGATTATTTTCTTTCTTTTGGGGGAGGAAGCGGTTTTCTTTTTTTTGTTGTGGTTGAGGAGAGAGAACATTTAAAGCGTTGTGAGGGATCACATAACGGCAGTTTGAATCAAAGGCAGTCTGAGCCGCATTGATATTCCCTCACTGTACTTGGCTATAAGGAAGGAGTCGCACTGTGTGTGTGTGTGTGTGTGTGTGTGTGTGTGTGTGTGTGCCGCTGCTTCTCCTGCACTGCCCATCTTCAAAAGCGGCGTCTCTACTTTTATCTTCTCTTCTCCTGCTCTGCAGACCCAAGGGAGAGAGAGAGAGAGAGAGAGAGAGAGAGAGAGAGAGAGAGAGAGAGAGAGAGAGAGAGAGAGAGAGAGAGAGAGGAGAGAGAGACCAGACCAGACCCGACCCAGGCTGCCACTCCCATCCCTCCTTTACTTCCCACAGATGTTTTCTCTCTCTGCTGTTCTCCCTTAATGTTTTTTCTGCAACATGCTGATGCACGCATGCAACCTATCCTCTCTCTCACCTGCACACCACAGCTCCAATCTCTCAAACCAGCACCAGCGCTGCAAAACTCAGCACCACCACCGACCCTCTGCCTACGATTAGAACCTCCGCCGAGAAGGTTATGTTTTAACCCCTGTCCTTTTGTTTGTTTGTTGTTTGGTTTGTCAGCAGGAATACGCAAAGGTTACAAAAAGATTTCCACAAAACTTGGTGGAAGGATGGGATATGGGCCAAGAAGGAACCCATTAAATGTTGGCCTATATCCAAGTTTTATTGTGTGGGATGGGTGTGTGCAATTTGGTGCATCTCCAAATAAAAATCCAGATCTAGCTGATTTAAATCTGGCTTTATAAGGGGACTGTTGGGCCTTGGTAGAGGTATGTGCTCTGCTGAGTGACATTCAAGTTGCTAAATCTAATCCCAGCCCAAGGTGTACGTATGAAACATGCTAACCGACTTGTACCTGTTTGTAACAGTAAAGGCAGGGTCGGTGGGTTGTTTCTGAGACACTTATTTCTTGAACTCCTCTTCATGTCCTGATGACCACGAATGCCGGTGTCTATGGCCCACGCAGGACCGTAATAAACACAAGAAATTATTCCGTTCAAACCAAATGAAATGATTGGTTAGCGCACCTGTCCGTCACTAACTGACCTGCCTGCCTGCGTGCACCCTGCCCCTGATCTTATTGCAGATGACTGAAGTCTTCAGCCTGAAAGACACACACCGCTGAAACAGAGACGATAGACAGATTTTAGCAAGCGCATCTCAGATCAGTCGACTTCTAGAATTTGTCAGGCAGTGTGCGTTCATGTGTTTGGAGGGTGTAGCTTTTTAAAATGAAGCCTGCTCTTGCTAGTTTCTCCAGGATTACCAGCCCTAGCTTTAATCAAACGCATGACTCATCTCGATTGTTTTGGAGTGGAGGAGCTTGCCCTAATGGCTGGAAGGCTAATGAACCATCCGCTGTACACTCGCTCAGTCAGCTCCCACTTGCTATTGATGAAATGCAAAGTGACACAGCGATAAGTGAATTTTGTGCTAATCATCTGTCCACGTAGTCGAGTGACTTCCCGTGGCTATCGGTGAGCTGCATTGTCACTTGTGGCCTGAAGATGAATTGAACGTTGCGTAGCAGACTTTCACAAAGAAGCTAATTGAGCTTGATAAAATTACTCTGTTTTCAATATAAAAAAAACAAAACAGCACATTTATTTTAATTACTGTTTTCTGTTTTATTCCAGTCGCTGACTGCCTGCATTAAGGTCAATTCTTCCCCATGGCCATAACCATTATTTTTCTAATAATTATCCACTTATTTTACAAAAGTGCCTTAACTATTGCTGCACACACTCATCCAAACACATATGCACACGCTGGCTGTGTAAACACACTGCTCTCCCCCACGCACACTGGCTGGCCTTGTAGTGACTTACAGTAATAGCCTCATCTTTCTTTCTCCGACTCGGAGACACAAACACACACACACAGTCGCGCTGCATTGGAAAGCGTTGGCGCAGTGAGGTGAATGTATCAGGCATATTAAGTCATACTAGGATGGTGCTGAGCGACCGGGTGGGGGTGGGAGCGAGCTGGCACCGGCCCCTTGCGATTACCAGCGCCGCAGCGTAAAAAAATTGAGAAGCCAATTCCAATTGGACCCCAGTAATGAGAACTGACCTGAATGGCTGCACAGAATATGGGATGAGAGAAAGAGAAAGCGAGGGCAGAATGAAAACAAGGACAAATGACCTACACGCTGAGAAGTGTTTGGATGTATGGGTACAAATGAGGCTCACGGAGGCAAACTGACGTTATGACCACATGATATGACAAACATTTGTCATATCTAGGAATTTAGATCTTAAAGGAACAGCACAACATTTGAGAAACAGTCATTGACTTTCTTTTGCAGAGTAAAATGAGCTCCTGGAGCTGGAGTCAGGATGTGCGTTGCAAGCAAGGTAGCCCGGCCCTGTCTAAGATTCAAAACATCAAAATCACTAAAGCTGCTTTTAGACATCCAATGAATTCTGGACATTATCCCAAAATTATCTGGAGGGGTAAATGTCCGAGTCGGTTGCTCCAGACATTTTCCAGTACTTTTCCTGCCAGCCCCCTGGTAACATGTCAGGAAAATGACAGAGTGAGCCCACATGAGAATGCGGCAGGAAACTGTCCAGAAAAATCACAGCGAGCGAGTGGGCATGTTGATGACGTTTCTAACACACGACAGACGCGAAACTAAAAAAACGAACACAAATATCTCTGGATGAGAAAGATGTGTCATACATGTTGAAGACGCAGGCGAAGATGTCAACTTCCGCCGTGGAGATTAGACACCACGTCCTGCCTCCTGCATGCTCTGCCCAGACTCCACCCCTCGCATGAATAAATGAATGTTCCGCACAATTTCCCGTTTCCTGCTCCTGTTCTTCATATATGAAAGGAGAACATTTTCCAGAGTTCATGTCTGAATTAGAAAAATCCACATGGGCTATCATTTATTTACGGCAACACAACATAATTAAGGTGGTTCCACGGAGAGTTTCATGGTTTCCTCCTAAAGAAACCGGCTTAGAAACACATGCACCTGATTGTGACGAAGCAGATTTCTTTGTTTCTGCTCTGATTATTTACTGCAAAGATAAATCACTCGCACTCATTTTGTTTGTTTTTTCCTTCAAGGGACAACTCGGGTCTCTGTTCAGTCAAGATGGTACCAAACCTGACAACCTCTCTGTGCCAACAAGACTTTGGAGACACTTCACACACAGTCAGCCTGACTCCTCTGCTACACTCGACTTGACTCGCTCCTCTCACTGCAACATAACCTCAACGTATCCTTTTAAACTGAAAGTTACCTGTGTGCCGTCGTATTCTGTTACCTCTGCTGCCGGCACTGTTTGTATCACTTCTCAAACCCCCCCTGGCATCCACTTGAGTCTGCTTTCCTTAAGGCGATGTTACAAAACCTGAGCCTAGACAACAAACATTAATACTGAATATGTTCTAAATTATATCCTAATTCACATCGGCAAAATTAATGAGTAATTTCTACATCTGGTTTCCTGTTTGTGTTGAACAAACAACATTTTATTTAAAGTGTTGGAGGATGATTACGTTTTTTCTTTTCACTGTTGGTGGGCTACAGTTGCTGATTTTCTCCTTCTTTCAATCTTAATGCTAAGATAGCTTCGTACCTCATGACAACACTGGAGGTTAATATTAAAAAGATATATCAGTCTGACATTTGGGCTCAAATTCAGTCATATTCTTAGTAAAATAAATTAATCAGGGCAAAGGTACTTTTTCCCTTTTCATGCAAATCAACTCATCCTCCCTGAAAATCAGCACTGCAGATCATTTATCTCCTATTGTGTATGTAAAGTGCAAAACAGCCAACGTGCAAGTTTCTACGAATTGTTTTGGATTCTTTTTTCATCTCCCAAAATGCATAACTCCTCAACGACGACAGGAAATAATACTGCATAATAAGAAGGGGTATATTACTGTGATATTATTATTATTTTATTCTGTTAATTTCTTTGTCAAAATGTTTTCACATGTAAATCAATAACAATTGATTTCTTCTTTTCTTTACATTTTTCAGACTAATTTGAAAAAGCTGATCATGCTAATTTTTAGAGTTCACCAGTAGTTTTATTATTCACTGAACCGAACACTATCCACATCAGTGCATAACTCAATATACTTTATTTTTGACAAACCTATCCATGTTTCCATTGTGACTTTCTGGTAATGACAAAAATATTTTTATATTATATGGCTGAATTAGACTGGCAACATTATATGTTAACGGGAAAATAACGAATAAATCACAGATGTTAGATAACTGCAGCCAGCACATAGATTAAAGTCCTGAATATTTGAAAAATACACATAATAGTATTTGGATTTATTGAGTAGTGTGCACGTGAGGAAAGATGTGCACACACATGGATGTTCTACCTGTAACATCTTAGAATGAGCACTGTTTTATAGAAATTTAATATTCTTGTTGGTCTCTGTGCTCCAGTTTTTATATTTTGTTTTGGTATGTTGGTGTTTTATGTATTTCTCCCCATGTACGTAGATATTTAAATTACAGACACATTTTGCTGAGTCAGTAAAGCAGAGACAAAAGGGTCTACACCTGCTCAAAACCCTTTTTCCATCATCTGGTTGCAGATTGTTTCTCTTTTATATTTTCCTTTCAAGTGTCTGTAATAGCTGCACGGATACAGCATGCTGACTTAAAGGTGCATGCTGTGATTTTAATCTCATAGCCCTACTTGAAACGGATGTCACAATTACCTCAGGGCTGCTGTGTGCACATTCTAGTGACACTAACCAAAGACACAAGTGGAGGGAAATGGGCGAGATCCCCTGAATAAAGAAAAATAAATTGTTGCTGAACGCTCCTTCTCTCTTGCCATTTCTCATTCAGTGTCTTCACCATTGTATTATCTCCCCTCCCCCCTCCTTCCCCACCTTCCATTTTCACCTCACCCTCACCCCGACCATCCTCCTCCTTCCTTGATTCATTTTGTTTCAGCACCTCCAACCCAACCTCTGTCTCCCTGCTGACCCCCTCCCCCCATCTCCAAAGCTCTCCGTCACTCCCGACCCTTACATCTCTCTCTCCTTCTCCGTCTCTTCAACTCCCCCTTGGCTTCACCATGACCCTCAACATTGTCCGTCTACCTCCAGACCCCCAAAGACAGACGGACTGACGCAGAGACCCTAACACCGGATGCTGGAAATTAGAGAAGGGAGGACAAGACAGCTGAGATAAGTGAAGTTAGGAAATGTCAAGAGTGACTGACAGGGGAAATCACATAGGTTGGACAGGTGGCTACGTATAGATGTGAGCAATGGGATTTATTTGCGAGGCACACACACACACACACACACACACACACATTCTCACAATTTTACCTCCACAAATACACACACCAATCCACAAGAGCTGTCAAAGAAAATGGTCACACTGGGCTGCCCAGGGTAACAGCATTGTGAGCTCAGAGAATAGACAAACACACACACACACACACACACACACACATACACACACACACACAATCCCATCACTCTCTTAATTCCTGGCTGCTTTCACTCAAATTCAACACAAAGCACAATAAACTCTAATTAAATCTCAACAGGTCATCTAATTGCTTCTTTGAAACTGAACGATTCAAAGGAAAATTGTGGATCACAACTTGTCAATGCGCAAAAAACCCACATTATTCGACTTGTATGAGGTGTTGATGTCTGCTCGGCTTTAACAGAGAGCACAGCCAGTCCCACGGCATCTGTGTAAATTGGACTAAAACGCTGGTATTTGTTTGTTTCTCGTGTGGCACATTGAAGTCAGTCAAGTCTCTTTTGACGGATTAAACCTGTTCCGTGTTCTTAGAATTTTCACATGGGTGCAAATAAGAATTTACAAGCGGTCAAGATCTCTCGCATGAGTCATACCTCGGGGTCGTGTTGAGCCGACAGTGTAACACCACCAGCTCTATATTTCTCAGATGGGGGAGATGACTCACATCCCCTCCCATCGCTTTCTGTCCAAGCCGTGGCCCACTTTGCTCCAGCAAGACGAGTTCTCAACTTCATGTCAGAGAGTACCCTCTTTATCCCTGTCACAATACAACACCGCTCTGCTGACATGTCATTGGCTGCAGCACTTTTTTCTAATTGTGTCCCTTATCACTAGCACAGCTAAATATGTTGCCGATCATCCTCTGAAGCTCCAAAGCTCTGCAGTGTGACGCCCTGCTTTACACAGGAACATTAAGTGAATGGGGGGTTCTGTAAATGGATGGTTTTACTTTGATAACGGTCCAACCTCATGAACATGCACCTCCTCAGGTGAGATTTACGACAGCTTAGATCAAACTTGGAGCATTAAGCCTCACAAGAAAATAGTAGGTATCTTTATGATGAAGCTGGAAGACTTCTGCAGTAATGACTACCCTGTCCATACATAGACTCAGCATCAACACCAGACTATATATAAGGATGGATACGAACACTACCATCTTGCACCCTTGGAGCCAGAGAATCGCGTGTCAGTCTCAGCTGTCAATCATGAAGTAACAACAATATGAACATTTGAACATTCATCAGTGTGATAACGACCTAAAACGACAGAAACCCAGTTCGATCGAGGAGGCAGGGTTTATGACCTATACTGCAGCCAGCCATTGGGGGGGGGGGAAATCAAAATGAATTGGCTCAATCAGCTCAGCGCTGAATGATTTAAAAAAAAGTATTTGACCTGTGTTTTGACTTATTTTGATGTATTTTAGTTTGGTCCACATCCCATCCACTAACATGGAGTAGTCCGAGATTATGACCTAAACTGCAGCCAGCCACCAGGGGGGCCATAGAGTAGCTTCAGCGTCACTTTAGGGGAGCAGTCATGTCGTCCATCTTTACTTGTGGTCAACATAGAACTGTGACTGGCTGCTTGTGTTTTTCTCTACATTATTACTGACAGACAACAAACAAACAGCCATTATTCTAAAAACCCTCTGCTTCCCTTTGTGTGAAAGAAAGAATATCAACACAGTGACTGCACAGCTGTAGTCTCCTATTCAGTAAGAAGGTGAAATATTATCAACAAATGTAACACTAAGTTCTATTAATGCTCCTTAAATCAAAAAAGGAGCATCTTCAAATGACTTGTTAGACTGAACAACAGTCCCAAGGGATTAAAGCAGCAAATCTTCATAACTGACAAACCAGAAAATGTGCTTTATTTTGAGATAATAAGATGCAGTGATGATCAGAACTGTTGTCAATTGCTTCTGCGCCAGTAACACGATGCCTACAGGCAATTATCCCTGACACTGTATGGACATTCCCACAGTGATCATTGTGAGAGAGTGTGAGAGAGAGAGAAGCTCCTTCAGTAAAGTAGATCTGTGCTGACGCTGAGGAGGAGCTGCGGGCCAGTCATATGATAGAAGTGAGGGGATACACGCAGTCATGCATTTCCACGCATTGGGGTTAATTTACCATGCTTGGGGTTAATTTACTGCACGTACACATATACTGTAGATACATGCAGTGTTTTGCTCTCCTTGAACAGCAGATATACATTGAAAAGCACACACGTAAACTCACTGTGGGGGGTCGAATGTATTCCATTTAATGTTTGCTGTAGGTACCAGGACTCTGGTAATGCCTTTAATGGCCTCGGTGCTGCAGCCCCCTCCAGTGATCGTGTGTGTGTGTGTGTGTGTGTGTGTGTGTGTGTGTGTGTGTGTGTGTGTGTGTGTGTGTGTGTGTGTGTGTGTGTGTGTGTGTGTGTGTGTGTGTGTGTGTGTGTGTGTGTGTGTGCGCGCGCGCGCTTTTGTTACCTCTTAGGAACATTTCCAGAATAAACACTGACCTTATGGCGACAAAAGCAAGTCCCTACGACGTAAGTCATTACATTTAAGGTAAAGACATGTTTTAAGGTAAGGTTTAGGTTAAAGTTAGGGTTAGGCCAGTGGTTACTATTGTTAAGATTAAAGTTAAGATGTGAATTGTGGTTCGCTTACGGTTATAATTAGGTATGAATTGGTCATAGTTAAATTCAGGGATAGGCTGTTTGTGTGTGTGTGTGTGGGGGGGGGTGTTCGCGTACCCACCCCCGTGGAGTTTGTCTCTTGCCTGTTAATTTGCCTGCTGTTGTCACTGCATTTGCCACCAGTGTTTACACAGTGGGTGGTCAAATGCAGTATTATAACCAACAACTTCAGCTGAGTGTACGACAACCACATCCTGTACCGTCAATATTATCACCAATACCGCAGCTGCCGCTGCTGCTATTATCACTGATCTCTGTCAAAACAAAAAAGAAGTCAACTCTGGGCATTAACATTGTTCTAAATTATTATTCTTATTGAGTGTTTTTGCTCATTAGCTGTGGATGTCACATCTCAGACAGAGGTCAGAGTCCCTGCAGTATCATGTCGGGCCGCTGGACCTTTGCTCCCCTGTATGCAGTCAGGTCGGAGCTGTGTGACAGCTGTGGGCACCTCATGCTCCGCTGCCGGCTGGCCGCCGCTGCCCCTGGCCCTCCTCCAGACGTGCCACATTTAACCCCAAACTCGCCCCAACTGGAAATTAGCAGAGCCGTAATGATGGCAGAGTTGCAAAAGTTTTCAACTGTGGGGAAAAAATATCTAAACGGCAAACTTGCCTTTTTGTCCGCGGTGTGCTCAAAGCTCCTTTCATTCAACTGTCAAATTATTATTAGTTTTTAATCAAGAAACAAATTAAATAGATTCCCTCAGCGGGAACAAAAATAAACATTAGCATTTAGGCAAATCAAAAAGTGACAAGCAACCTGTTACTATAATGCGGTATTAGCTAAAGACATATTTCTTTACACCTTGAATATGAGAATAGATTTGTCACTATTACAAATTTTCAACTAAGGGCCACATAATCATATCATAACACCTCAGAAAGTCCCCATATTTTTTTTCAATTCCACTGCACATCATCATCGAGTTCATCCTAGTGTAGGCCCGGAATTGTCAGAGGTGTAAAAGTGGAGCTTTTAGGGGCCGACAAGAACAGCGCTAAGAGTCAAAACTCCTGCACACACTGTACCACACCTCTGATGGATGGAGGGTACAATATATGACAGGATTTGTGCTTCATCTCCCTCACAGATTACACCCTGAGTGTAACACAGGCCCCCGCAGAGAGAAAAAGGGGAGGAAGAAGAGGGGAGAAAAGAATGTTCTGTGCATATGTGTCTGCACATGTTTGCTCTGTAAGAGACACCTTGATGGAGGAGGGAGTCCACAGAGGACGTTACTTCTCCAAACTCACCTTTGGTCTGTCTTCCTCTGTCTCTCCCTCCCGTCTGTCGCAACGCACCGATCTCTCCATCACGTCCCAGTGTGAGTCAGCACCCTGCTGATCAAACACTGTCTACAGTCCTTTCCTCTCCTCCACTTCCATCTGCCTCTCTCTCTGACAGACAGTCGGAGGCAGCCACACACAAACACATCCCCCCTAAAAACGCTCCCCTGAGGAACCAACCCTGTATTCTTGAAAAGTGAGAAGCTCCCTCCAGGAGAAGACTTAAAAAGGAGAGTAGAGAATAACAAGCAAGAAAGAAAATAACAAGATAAGATCACAAACACATCTCTCTCTATCTTCTCTTCCGCACTTCTCTCCTCAAGCAGCAGTGCATTGCTCGCAGCGAGGACACCAGGGGACAACAGGGCATATTTTTTCCCTTTTACCGCTCCACTTATTTCTCCCTTTATGATATCTCTTCTTTTTTTCCCTCCTCACTTTTTCTGCTTACTCGACTGTCCCTAAATCCTCGAGAAGCTCGAAAAGCACAAAAAGTCGCAGTTTTGCTCGCAACTGACCATAACTCCACCTAAATTTGAAAAGAGGTACTTTTCTCCAAAGTCAAGCTTCCCTGGTTTCCTTGCCGACTGGAGGTGTTAAAAATCTCCACTGAATACTCCGGTATACAGACAGCAGTACAGATTACTGATCAGGGCTGAATGGAGAACACTCATTCTCATTACCTCGGCCGCCTGTGAGACGTAGACGCAGCTAAACAATAACTAATATGATTATGTTTCATGGGAGCATGAGATGAGATCCAGTGGCGATATACCGGCGCTGCTGCCGTCATCAGGGTAAACAGCGGGAGGAGAAGATAAAGAGGGTTGTGTCTGGGTGATCATGGTTTCTCACTTGTTAATGAGTAAATTCTCTGGAGCACACATAGGAGTGTGAGTTATGTAACTTGCATCACCTCTGCAGTGTGAGTGTGAATTTAAATTATTTGCAGTCAAGGCAGTTTTTGTGTATTTGAAAGCTACCAACCAATTTTAATGCAGTTGATAATTTGAGCTACAGCATCACAGAAAAACCAGTAAACTTACAAGTCCGAAATTGGGTCCCTACTTTACCCAGAGTTTGCCTTTTAATACATGCACCACATAGCGGAATGTTCTCTGCAAAGACGCGTTCCTAACAGCAACAGCGGGAGCAGCCGGCTGCAGCAGGCAAGAAGTAACGTATCAATTCCGCTGCAGAGATCACGTGATTGTTTTTTGCAACACACAGACACTGATTTCAGCTCTTATCGCCACAATCTCTCTTCACATCTTCATCGGTGTCTTCTCCCTGTGTGACACCGCTTTTTCACCAGGAGATATTCGTTTTTCTGTCGCTGTGAATCCAGCGGGGGAACTCCTGCTGTGTTCTCACATCAGATTCTGCGGACTTTCTGCGAACTTTATACTAGGGTGCCAGGTGGAGAAAGTCTGCAGAAATTGCGGAGCCTCTCATTTGGACATTTGCATTCACACATGCACCTCCTCAGGAGAAAGTGTCGGAGGATCTCCGCAGTTCTGAAAGCAGCTAAAGTCAACTACTCTACTTGACACAGATCACATGCCATTAGTTTAAATGCAGAAATTGACCCCACTCTGAGAACCCCTGCTATAGAGAAGCACTATATGAATACAGACCGTTTACCGTATCCACTACAGACTTAGGAAATAGTCTTCATCATGCTGATTCATGTTTTGACTGATTTATGACTAAACATTTTTCCTCTTGTCCGTTTCCCCCTGTTGCTCTGGAACCTCAGTCTACTGCTCATGTGGCCTGGACTGTAAACAGTGACTTATCACCAGTTCTCCAGACGTGTGCATAGCCTGCTCTTGCAGCATCTTCAGGCTGAATGAATTAATTGAGGGTATGAATGTATAATTACCAATACAGAGCAGTAATGGCAATTCATTTGCACACAAATTATCAAATAGCGTTTACAGACCATTTTTTTTATATTTTTACTCAGAACTTGAAAATGTATTTGAACATTGGGAAACAAACTGAAATGTAATGCCACTTGCTGTTATTAGGAAATGGTTTCTGGAGGCTGACCTGTAAGAGTCAACTTTTAGTATAATGAACAAAGCTGGCTCATGGGGTGAAGAGAGAAAAAAAATAAATATATATATATATATATAACCGCCACTGAGTCTCTTCCTCTCTCTTGGTATCAATATTGCAAGCTTGCAAGCGGGCGCATGCATGTCACCATCAGTGATGCCTGGCAACAATGCCTTCAGGAGCTCCTGCATTATTCAGAGGGCCCAACAAACACTGGGGCGCTGCCATTATCTATTTAAATCTGAGCAAAGGCATGTCCCACTGAAAGCGGGCACTCGCACCGCCACCTGCCCCGCTTACATGAGATGGAGAGGCGGGGGACCGCTCGATGTAAAAGAGGAAGGAAAACATGCAGAGTGATGGGGAGGGGGAGATGTTATCGCTCGGAGGGGAGGGGGGGGCAGAGAGCTAGAGGTCGCAGAGAGATGAGGACGGAGGAGGGGGCGGAATTTGGCGTGACAGCTATTAGAGTAAGGCACGGTGGTTAGATAAATGTGGTGAAATAAAAACAGGAGACAAAGTCTACAAAATGGAGGCATGGAGGAGAAGCAATGGAGGCATATAACAAGAGGGCATTAGGGAAATAGATTGGGAGGGGGGGGTTGAGGTGATGAGGGGAGAGGAAGCAAGGAGGAAGCGTGAAAAGGGAGGTATGCAAAGGGGTGCGAGGAATAAAAGAGTGGGAAGACGGAATAGAAGGCAGGAAGGGGAGCAGAAAAGAAGACGAGGGAAGGAATAAGTAACTAAAGTGAAGGGAAAAAGAAGGAAAGGAATGAACGCATAAAACAAAAACGGTGCACCTTGAGGAGAGAGCGGGTGGCAGAGGAAATGAAAAGCCGCCACATGACGTAGCATTTAAAGACTTCTCCCTCTCTATCGTTTCACATCGCTCTCTCCATCGCACCTCACGCTCGAACGACTGCCATTCCTTCATCCTGAGTCATCGATATGATTGCTCATCTGCTCCATTAGGCCATCATCCCACTGTCCGTTATTCCTGCTCTCCCCCCCTTTTCTCCTCCCCCCGCCTCTCAATCCCCTCATCATCCTCAGGTACAGTAGAACACATCCCTCTTACCGGGCCGGCCTGCAGGGGAAAGCCGCACTTAAATCATAAAAAAGAAAAAAACACCCGGCCTAACAAGTCATTTAATCATCAAGCATCAAGTCTGCTAATGTCAGTCCCATTTGCTTGCCACTGGGGAGAGATCATTTCATATCCGATCAATCAACTGGTTTCAAGGATTTTCCATGAATCAAGCAACATGTTCTCAAGTGAGCGATCTGTCTTATTTGGCCTTGTTTTTTGACAGCCCTGCTTTTTCTCTTTAGCTTTTGGTTTCATCAAAACTCAAAAAAATATAGCAGTGAAGGTGAGAGGGATGGATTAAAAAGTGTGTTTATACGTTATCTTAGCACACCCTGCTAATTGGCTTACCGCCTATCGCCGTAACCTAGAAGTGCTTTCAAAGCCAAGGAGCTGCATTAGCACTTTGTGGTACTGCAGGTTCTCCCGGTCTAAGCGGGAACATCGAGGGTGTGAGAACCGCTAGGTGCTAGAATCTAAATTTGACTGATTACGCGATATTTAGTGTGATATCATCATTATTGGTATCTTGCAATCATGAGCAGATTTTGTCAAGCAAATCAGATGGGACGGTGTGAGAAATCTGAAGCGCAAGAGATACACAGAAATTATTTTATTATCAATATTATTATTTTCAGAGTAATTAAACACTGAAGTAAAGAAGCTAGTGGAGCTGAGACTATATTGCAAACTGAGTTTTCAGGTAACTGCAACTCAAAGGCCAGTCGTCATTTCGGCAAAAAATAAAAGGATAGGATTAACCCTTGAGATCTCCTTTTTCTGAGCAGGTCCCAACATGTATCACAATCACAAATAAATACAGTTATCACAGCAGCAACGTACAGACAGGCAAGAGGAAAAGAAATGCTGCCTGAAATCGAAAAATACTGTTCAAAGAATGAATTAACTTTGCCGTTATCGTTGTAAACTGCAGATGTGCTGGATGAAGGAGCACATCTGGAGTTACTGCATTCACACGACCTCTAGGGGCCGACGTGTTTGTGATTACTGCTCTGTAATCCTGTTACGATAACACACTGATTTTAGTGCTCACTAAGAGCCATAACTCAATGAAGTCATCTCATCTCTGTCTTGATAAATAAGAGTAGTTTTATGGCATTTTCTTCGTTGGCTTCCATCAACACACTCATGCAGAAAGAATGTGTATTTCACAATTGGGTTCCAACTGCTTATATTATTTCCCCTGCACACAATCGTCATGGGAACTGTACAGAATGTGTGTATCCCCCTTGACAATTCCTATAGTATATATAAAGAAATACACTGTATAGCAATGAGGAGCAGTGCAAACACACATCTCCTGGGCAGCATTTTTCAAGCACATAACACAGCAGGAATGTTGGATGTTGGAGTTATACTGCTGTGGTACACATAAACACACACACACACACATGAATGGAGTCAAACATATTTTTCATATCTGTAGGACTCCCTAATGCTCCTCATGTAATGAATGGCTGTGAGTCATGGTCTTCAATCATGAAATCTATCAATTCATCTTTGATATATGAATGAACATACGCTAATCTGTTTCCTATCCGGAAGCACTTGAGGCACAGTCCTCAAACTAGATTCTCTCGTGGTCTCTGATTTTTTCATGAATTGCTCTGTGATCATTCTGCCGCAGTTCTCCATGCAGCCCATAATCATGGCAGCGCTCGCTCACTTACTCTGTCAGTCAGAGAGGAGTGTAGAGGGCCAGCTGACACCCAACACCCCCCATCCTCCGCTTCCCCCCGCATCCCCTCGCAAACACACACACACACACACACACACACACTTCAACAAACAGACAAATAAACACTCACGCGCAGGCGGCCAAAGGCAAACAGAAAACCCTGGCGTACAAAGACACGCACGCAGAAAGGCCAACTCGCCTGGCTATGGATGGGCAATGGACTTGGGCTCGGGGCTTGCTAGGGTGGAAAGGGGAACAATTTCATGCCCAAGTGCATCAGAGAAGAGTACACTGGGAACACGAGCAAACATTTTTCCACCCAGATAGGTTACAGCAATTACCCCCGCCTCTTTAACCTCGCCGCTCGCCTGCAAGCTCTGTTTCAGGTCACATCCACGAGACGACGCCGACACAAAGTTTGTATTGGAGGGCTGTGGGGGGGGGGTTGGATGGGTATCTTTCTCTCTATTACATCATTTGTGAGCATGACGGGGCGTCTCTGGGTCTACTGTGTGCGCACACTAAATGTATGACACTGCGTTGACCAGTTCTCCTGTAATAACAGAAGCGGGTGTGATTAAATACCCATCACGTTTTGAGAGCAATGTGTCAAAACACAGTGCCAACTCTCCAGTGAAACTCATGGCTCCATCATGGCAACAGTGGAGGTACATGCGCATGAATATAAATGAGGGGCTGTGATGACGATTAGAGTGTGAAGGATATGAGCGAACATCCGTGTGTGTGTGTGGGGGGGCACTTTTGCTCCCTCAAACCCAGATTAACAATACAGGCCTCACATTTTTTATTAGAGTTTGTCTTGTTGCCAACACGCCGCGCTTGCCAAAAGACAGTGGGGACGAGTGGGCCCTTCAGACTCAGGAGTAAAGATTAGCATTGATATTAGTACAAACACACTTAGAGAATGTCAGCTTCAACCCCAGCTTTAACCTTAAATATTATATCGACCACACTGACATTAATTATACTGAAGGTTGCGTAATATCTTCAAGAAGCCAATTTTCTTACTAAGGGTGTGAATTTAATGTAATAAAACCAAAGCAGAAGAAGAAGAAAAATCTAAACTTTTTGTACCTATTAAGAGTCGAGTTGCAGAAATGCTCGATCCTTCATTTCTCCCAAAGGCATCTTTATGTTACAGCCTAACAGATCTCTAAAATCTGATTCTGCATGGGATTGTATGGAATCTGTGGGCGAGGGAGAGGACTTGGGGGGCCTTCTGGTTCCTGTTTCTAGTTTGACCAATCACGGTCGAGCAGGCGGCTGTCTGCAGGTAACCAGTCCATGTGGAGAACAAATGAGGCGGGAGACAATGACTATGCATCTGGCTTTTTAATCAATCTCCATTCATATGCAGATTGCTATAGTAACAGATAGTTAAATTGATGGCGTGCCCTACACTGTGCATATCCAATAAAATTATTTCTTGAAAAGTTATTTATTATATTTATTACAACCTGTCGCAGAGGGTGAAAATGTTTGACTCACAAAATTAAAATTTTCTGTAATTTGACATAATGATGTGACTCATTCCGCTTGTATAACTGAGAGAAGTAATGCGACTGCTTCCTTATGCCGCTGCACACGCATTGTGTGCACGAGCAGCATTTGTCTACATGGAGCTCCAGGGTGGTAGATTTGTCAATTACAGCAACATTTAGCTAATACTGAATCCACTCCAATATTAGGAGAAAAATCAAACTACTGCAGCGTCTAATCATCTCATCTCTGCCGGCCATTGTTTCATAATGACAGCAAATCCCTCTGCCTCCTTCTGTTTGGCTCCATTAGGAAGATACAGTCAGAGGACAGGAAACATTTTAAATGACTAATGTTAGAACGACTGATTAACTCAAAGGTATATTGTTATTGTTAATTAGCGCAGGGATATTAGCAACTGAGTTGAATCAGACCATGAATCAGTCATGGTAACCCCCTCAGAGCCTGAGCGGAATATTACCCTGGTGTTACACTACAACAAATCCTGCGTCCTGATTATTCAGCCGGAGAAACGTGCCTTTCATCGCTCCACTCCACATCTGATCCTCCCAGCTGACTTTCTCTCTGTCGTTTTTTTTTTTATTGTGCTTTGATTTGTTGAACTCTTTGCGTTACAATTGGAGGTTTGATGGTATGGCTGCAAACGAAACTCTTCCCACATACATAAAAGTTGACTGGTTGATGTCCCGATCGAGCAGACGTCCTCTTTAATCTGCACCGCAATCAAACATGCAGATGACGGAACGTGGCGTGCTTGCATTGTGCCTGCGCGGCCGGCGACCAGCTGCTTGTGTCTGTGAGAGCCCAATAACCCCCCCGCGCCGAAACTGAATGCTCTTTATTGATATGCAATAAGCAAAATGGCCTCTTTATGGCTCAACACTCGGCATGGTTTATACAAGTCGTGGCTGAAAGGGGAAGCGAGGGAGAGGAGCAGGTGGAGCTGGATGCTGTCTCTGTACCTGAACGTGTGTGTGTGTACTCGTGCTCACTTCCTCAAATTGTTCTCACAAGCACCTACCTTGTTTGGTACAGACCCTCGGACTTTAGTGTTTAGTACAATCCAAAATAAAAGGTGTGAAAGGTGCAGCTGACCACTGTCCGAACCGAGGGACCAAAAGTTAGTCCGACCAAAAGAAGTGGCTTCAGTCCAGATCAAATTGAACCATGCTTTTCGATAGTTAGCGCTTTCAGACCAATTGCAGGAACAATAGACGATGAAAAAGACGTGAAAGCATCTCGCAGGATGGCTTGTGGTTTTCACTTCAACGAGGACGTTCATTTTGCTGGTAGTAATACCATTATGATATTACATTGGCAACAAAATTAAGGGAGTGAACCGGTTCATACATTTTTCACATTCAAATGGAGAACTACTTTTTTCCTACGCATTTTATTTTTCAAGTTAAGGTATACAGTAGCCTTAACACGCCGATGTCAGACGCACACCCGTCTACAAACCAATCAATGTCAGATGAATGTCTCTGTGTCTGTTGCCTTTCGGTGTCCTATCATGAGTCGTAAAGGTGTTGCTTTTCCCACTTCCTCGTATAGCTCATTCCCCTGACAGGACACAGTGTGCAGGAACCTCAAATAGACGCTGAGATGATGGCTTCATCTTCATGCACCATCATAACGGAGCAATCACTACCAAGCCTCTTATGTGACGTGGAAAAGATGTTGAGGTGATGAGTCACCAGAACGAGTCTTGGACAATTCAACCCTGCACACTGCAAGAAATGTCCGTCCCACATCACTTGTTATTGTGTAAAATATGATATATATGTAATATTTATGTCTACCATGAAAGCAATAGAAGTGGCCAGCGTTGAAAAGTGTGGACACTTGCCTCAGCTGTGAAAGACTGACAGGCGAAGTGGATGGTTCCAGGAAATTTGAGTAATTAATTATCACCTATTTCACACTGTGCCTAAAAATAGTAACATGCTTGGAAAACAGCATACGACTTTCCCATTTTCACCTTTTGTGCCCTTGTGATGTGGTTTAAACTAAAATGATGTCGTAATGTGATCAAAGACACACCATGAGTAGACTTATCCTCGAGGCCAAGCATCTTGAATTCTTAATGTGGCGTATGAGCTGGTGAATGAACAGGAGAAGGAATTTGTAGTTGATTTATGAACTTTATTTCCGTTAGAATTTAAAGGAAATTATATAAATACTGTAATTTCTGCAGCCTTAATGACATATACTGTATTATACTGTAACAGGGCATTGTAATTATCTTAAAAACCCCAATAATTCCACTATAACAGTACTTAAGTTTCCTAGTAAGGGAACATATTTGTGCAGCGTGTCCGGCTGCATGCCAGAACCAGTTGTTTTATCAAAACATATTTCATATTTGATACAAAAGTGCAATTTATATACAAGCAGGACACACTTGACAGGGAACCAAGAGCATGGAGGAAGGATGTGGCACATTTATTCACGATACAATACAAATATCATCTTGTCGTTTTAATCATTTCTGGGGGAGAGAGGGTTTGAGTGTTCAGAGCCAATTTTCTATTTACAAAGCTGCGGCACTACTGTAGCTTTAATAATTTACTATACTGACACTCAAAACTTTGTGGTATGTGGTCAACCAGTCAACACTCTTACTTTGTTAGTATGTGAGACAGGGCTCGGGATATTTTCCTGAACTCTTCCTGCCGGCCACTTGTAATATGTCCATAAAATGTCCGAGTGAGCCCATGTGAGAATACAGCAAGAAAATGTCTGGATTCTGAATTCAAGGCGACCGATTGGGTCTGTTGATGATGACGTCTATAGAACATGACGGACGTGAAACTGGAAGCATACAAAAATCAGCGGATGAAAAAGAGATGCACACAGACGACACTGACAAGAATGTACATCTGGAAAGTTCTTGGCAATGGGGGCCAATGCCGAAATTCTAAAACAAGTTGCAGGAACAGCAGGAGATTCACTGGAGTTTATACGTCACGCTCTACCCAGGTGCCACTCCTCCACCTGAATGTCCCAGAAACTTTCCATGTTGTTTTGAGCCCGCCTGACCCGGACAATCTCCTTGTGCGTTCTTCATATGTTAAAGTCAAACTTGTTCACGTCAGAAAACAGCTTTAGCGAACTAAGCACTTGCTAAGGGCCCATGTGACCATTAGAGAGCCTCAAAGAGCCCTCAAGCTTAATTTCCTGCTGCCTCTACCATAGCAACACAGCCAACGACTGCAATCGGTAATGGGTGTGTGGTATAACTCTTTTACAACATATCAGCAGGTATATGTGGGTTTTTAAAACGTAAAGCCACTAGAAAAAAAGGGCGAATGACTCCTTTCTTATTGCCGGTAGAGGAGTTTGGCTTTCAGTTTGTTCCCGTGGTGCGTCATGCGTCACGAGCGCACCGATAACTAAGGAGCTCTCTCACCTTGCTGCAAAATTAGCGCGTTCACCCGTGTCACATTGCCATCCCTTCCATAGGAGCCAGAGCCAATTACAGCCCATGTCTACTGCAGTCATTTGACCTAGGAGTGAATTTCGATTGAGTCCGAATTGAGTTACAGACAAAAGCCAGATGTTAGCGGGTGTTTGTGGGGTTTTTTGACCACTGGAAAAGGGGCTTTAGATATACAGTAGGGGGGGCCGGGGGGGGGCTCCAAAATCTAATTCTGCTCTGGACCCCATAAAAGCTTGGGCCGGACCTGAACTGATGCCATAAGATAATAGAGGGGCTGTACTGCAGCGGATGGGACACAAGAGCAGGGGCAGTCACAGACAACTCATCACCTAAAACCCAGTTATTAAGAAGGAGAATGGTCACCATCTTTCATGTGTGCGCTACAGAGGCACAGACAGTCGAGTGTGCACCGGTACAGGATGATAGATGTGCAGCATCCCAACAACCCTGGGGCCGGGACTCGGTGTGGTCCTCGGGAATCATCTCCACCTCTGTCCCAGGGGCCACACTCGCTGTGCGCGGTCCTGTTGTGATTAATTCAACCGCTGTGCACCTCGGCTTTCGCAGTGTAAACGCGATACTCCTGCATGCGCCGCGCATTCCTCTGCGGGACACACGCTCACACATTTAACACACACGCACACGCACACACACACACACATAAACACCACACAAATGGACAGGCGCGCTTCCACGGTCAACGAACATTTACGCACGAATGCAACTCGACGATCACCAACATCTCCGGGTCGTTTCCATGTGTGTTTTTTTTTTTTTAATTGCCAGCCACAGATAATTTGGTGTGTGTGAGTGTGCCTGTGAGGAGGAGGGGGGAGGAGGAGGAGGATGGATGGTGGGGTCCTGCGTTCACGAATGGCGCAACTTCTCCTATTTATTTTTTCTCCCCCACTCTCAAGTTGACACAGCTGGAAGCCCCCGCTGACGGCCACCAACCCCGGATGTCGACTGCGCCACTACGGACCAGTATCTGCCGCGTTCACCTCACACAGTCACAAGGCACGAGCACCACATGACAGCCTGCACTTGCGCGACACGCACGGATGTACCGTGTGCGCTCGGCATACGGGCTAGGGGGGGCACCTGCACCCCGCAGCCCCGCTCCTCTCCTCTCCTCCCAGTGCGCCCAGCAGCAGTAGCCGCCTCCTCGCCAGTCTCCTGCTTACCTTAGTGCGGGTGGCGCTTCTCTCCGCGACGCTTTCACTGACCGTGGATGTCCGCAGGAGTAACTGAGACACACGCCTATTCCGCAGCTCCCGGATCCGCTGTGTGGAGGAGAACCGAGGATGGAGACACAGCAGCGAACAGCAGCGGTGCCTCTCTCTCTCTCTCTCACTTAGTCCCTATCTCTCTCTCTCTCTCACTCTCTCTCACTCAGGATCACAGGCAGGGCTCCCCACTGAAACATTACCCGCAACCGATTGGTCCACGGGATCCACGGCTGCTCAAGGAGGGGCCAAACAAAACGGCGGTGACTCAATCTTACATCCAAACTATTATTACTATAATTAGTAGTATTATTAGTATTATTAGTATTGTTGTTGCAGCACTTTCTCTAAAATGCATCAATCACCCACTGCCAGTTACCAAGAGGGACAATTCTTCCTGCCCAATGGCACTTCGAAATGCATAATGTAGGCACCAGGGATCGAACCACCAACCTTAGTGGCAATGGAGGGCAGTGGAGGAACGTCTTTGTTATTATTAGAAGTAAAAGTAGTAGTTGTCGAACTAGTAGTAGTATGCTGCTTGTTTACAATATGCAGATACAGTGCAATGATTTAGAAGTGCATTTGATTATAAGCTACTCTTCCCAAAAATGATTTAAACTTCAAAATACTGTAAGTTAACATGATTCTTTCAGACTTAAAATGGATTTTAACAGACGCTTGGTGACAACTTGGTGAAGCTTCATCCTTCCAGAAACGACAGAATAATGGGTGGAGTCATGTAGGACCCGATCTTAAAGTTAGGGTTGGTAATCCTGGAAAAGTCAAATCTACGCCCCCAATGTGCACTGACAACTGCTAGAAGCCGAATTTTCTGTGAACTTCTAAAGACTCAGGCAGGTGTCAGCCCCCAATTTCATTCAATGAAACGATCGGTTATGTTTATTACAGTCCTGGGAAGGCCACAGACATCAGCTTTTTTTTCCTTCTCTTTCATTGATGGCCATCAAAACGTGAATTTTAGGATTTAAACAAATAAGATAAAAAGTATTTCAGAAAAAATTTACCAACCCTGCTTTTAAAAGGTTGGTATTACAAAAGTATTCTGTTATAATTTGTTGGTATATAAAGAGTGATATTCTTTGGCCATGTTTCTGTCCTATTATATTTCAGTGATACTGATGCACAATGCTCTGATTAAGCGATGAAACTCTTTTCACCCGGAACATGGACTTTCCCTTCCCACAGAGGCAAAGCATAGCTGGAGTGAGGCTGTAGATTATTCTGAGGCAATGACTTCAGCCATGATGATTGTAGCGGCGCAGCTGCCCATTCTGCATCCGCCATCACATCAAGCACTTAACTTAGATGGTAGCGACTGTAAATGGGTCAGAGCTGAGAGAGAGAGAGAGAGAGAGAGAGAGAGAGAGAGAGAGAGAGAGCATAACGTGGAACTAAAGATTTGTTTTCAATAGGCCTCCAGGCCATTTCATGATTGAGCGTTTTATTGCACGATTGAAAACTAGATTGGCCTATACTTGCAATATATGACCTTGATTTATTTTTCTAATTTCCTTGTTAGAGAGGTCAACACGTTGCACAGTGATGTAAAGCATTAGTCAACTACAACATGGCACATGATTACTCACGCCTTGAACCCTTTAAAGAAGCTGAATCCGCAGGTGGCCTAAAGGTAAGAGGAGCGAGCTTTTGACCGAAATCTACACCAGCAGTGGTGACTGTGGTTGTACTGGGCAGCTTCCAGGTGTGAATGTGCGGAACTGTGTGTGTAAGTTCCCCGAGTTTAAAGGAGACATATAATGATCGTCAGTTTTTCTTTTCTCGAATATGGAAAGAAAATGCAAAAGATCTGCAGAGTTAAAAAGACCAAAGTCAGGGGTAAAGGGAAAAGACTACTCCTGAAGCTCCTGAAACACTTCATCAGTAGTTCAGACATCAGTATCTAGATGTCACATGACTACCGGCTAGTCGGTTACGCCCCTATCAAAGCCAGGTAAAGCAGAGCAGAAGGTCTACATTTCCTTTATGCGCTGGGAGCGGTTGACCAATCATGGACAGAAACAGAGTGGGCAAGTTGGCCAATCAGAGAAGACTGGGCTTCATTGGGAGGGGGGGCCTTAAAGACAGGAGCTAAAATCAAGTGTTTCCGACAGAGGCTAGAGAGAAAAGAGATATGTCTATTCTGAACATTAGAGCGTGTAAACCTTTAGAATTAATGAATCAAAAATATGAACTGGAATATGAGCATATGTCTCATTTAAAAAAGAAAGGGGAAAACCTGACGTTTACGTTCACCCACCCTTGTTTTACTTCAGCAAGAAAGATCTTTTACCAACAACAAGCATCATTAATTCTTTATTAATATGGACAGATACAGAATGCTAAATGATGGTTTTCACATTATCCTCTCTCAGTACAACCAGCAGCCAGTTGGAACGTCAGCTGCAGAGTTTATGCTTAAAAGCACCCAAACTCAGCTGCTACTCTTTCGTTTGCAAAATCCAGTTTACCCCCTTTCAGGAATGTTCAGGACGGATAAATATTCATGATATATTAAAGTACTTTCAAACTGAATGTGACTATGGGCTATTTTTTCAGAAAATACATTTATTGTTTGTTGTTTTTCTTGTGATTTTCACCTACTGGCAATCAAACAGCATATCGACCCCCATTTCTTATTTATTGCTGCAGCAACTTTGATTACAAATCCTATTGCAGATGGTTAGAAAACATACTTAAACTTTAAAACTTGATTGTGTGAAGTAATATGCAAATGGATTCTAGTTATCCCTAGTGTGAATGTAAGATTACAGCTGTAAAAATACAAGTTCTCGTTTACAAGCAGTGACAACTAGGGAACAGGAACAGCTTGGTTACATCACCAGGATGTGGTTTCAGCACCATGGCCAGTGACACTGACAGAGGCCACATTGTGGGAAACGGTCAGTTTGAGTTTTCCGACTGTTCACACCAGCTCACGATGAAAGTGTTTGCATGAGTAAGTCAAACGAGAGATACGTCATGTCACAGCATCCGCCATGTTGACCGCTATGTCACCACATCTGCCTCAGTTTGCCCTGTGAGGTGATGTTTCATGTGAAATGTGTGGGTCTGGGAGCCATTAGAACACACACACATCCCCCCCACGCATCAGCCACAACAGTGGATCCAGTTGTCACAAAGTCGCGTTTGAAGGATGAGGTTATGCTGATTGAACATGCCAACCCCTGACACTGACGTTAACTATCATCAACATGTAATACTGAGCCTCAAGCTTTGCTGTAGGCGAGTGCATTTCTCTCTCTGAGCTAGTTCATGCTTATGCAAACTAAAGGAGAAAAACATGAGGCTTTCGTACATTAGCCTAATTATGTTAGAGGCGTCCTCCTCTCTTGGAGTACGCTGCACTGTGTGGCTCAGCTGTGGCATACCATTTTCCTACATAACAACACCACTGAGATGTCTGTACACTCGCTCCTCTCTCTCTATGGAAGGCTGCCTAATGAATATTTATCGGTTCACTGGGTCAAGGTGTAATATCCGCATTTTCAACATGACACAACAGGCGCCCTCACCCCTCATGTATGTGGCAGGGCATCCATCACCGGGGTGGAATCGTTCACAGCCTGGCCTTGCGCCACCTGCTTCTCTGCCTGCCAGTAGATCTGTTTGTATCTTCATTAGCACTCGCCCAAACTACTCTAAAGCCAGATGTCAGGAGGCTCTGACCCCAGCTCACTTCGAATCAAGTCAGCAACCCGCTGATTGTAATTTTGTGACGTAGATGGATTTCTATTTCGATTCCCCTGCAAACCTGCTACTTTTCTGCAGATGTTGTGATTGAGGTCTAGAATAGCCGTGGTCAGAAAGCAAATTGGAAAGCTATTTTCTGCTCAAGAAAGTGGATTGTTATTTGGAAACCCCATAACCCCTCTTATGCAGTTTCACAGTTACGCGTATTTCCCATAAGAATCAGTCCAATGAAAACAATGAAAATAAAAGTCAGCAGCAAAAACAAACACAAATCTTACTGTCTCTCCCAAGCTCTCAGACATCTGCAGCATTTGCATGTGCATTCACAGCACATCAGCCCATACCTGCCCATGCATCACAGTGAATACAAGAGCAGGCATAATAAAATATAAGAGGTGTTTTGAGAGAGACCTAGAAAAGTGATACAAAACTATATATTTTTTTTTTTTCTGTGTAAATAGCCAAGTTTAAGCATTATTGAATCAAAACAGTTCATGAACAAGTCAGTGAGGACATTAAAATTGAACAAATTCTGCCAGTTACAGTATCACAAGGTAAACAGACTGGAGGGGTTTCTATCTGCGACAGTTTAGCTTACCTGTGGCCGCAGTGCATTATCCCCACTGGACACAACAAATCGATCACCTTCAAAAAAACTGGCCACTCAATTGATCCCCAAACAAATGCGATGAGCTCTATCCATAGTTCACCCCCTTTGGGGCCTTTGATGCAGGGGAAACTTGCTGATCTGCCATGTCCTCCTTTTCTAATAAAGCTGTCATCAGCTGCCAATGAACACTTTCGTGGCATCGCTCCAAGCTGGCTGAGATCAATAGCGCCTGTCAGGGAGTGTTCCCTGGGCGTAATAAGGCTGGGAGACACATGGTAAGTAGACCACTGGGGGGGATTTGGGGAAGATTCTGATTGGATATGGACGCTGACTTCAACAGGGAGACATGACACTGTGTTCACACATGGGGCGGTAAAAGAGAAGAGAAAATAAGAGAATTGGGAATTTAGATATACGCCTACAGGAAATGTATTAACCAGTAAAAGTCTCTGACAGTGCCATTGAATTGTCCATTGAAACCTAATGTGGAAGGTATGAGATGTACAGTGGCTGTATTTTAGCTTGTGTAGTCACTGCAATGGTGCAGAAAACCATGTCAATGTAGTGCCATATCACCCCTTATATATATATATATATATATATATATATATACTGTATATGTTCATCCCTTCAGAAGATCTACAGCTCCGCCAGTTTCATGCATATTTCATCAAACAACATGCAAGGCTGTGGAGCCCGTAGCTCACGTAGCTTTGACATCTTTACTAACCAGGCAGCACTGATAGACACACAGCTAGTACTGTCTGAGCTGGAAATTTACTGTTGACGTGACAGACGAATGGAGTGACAGGGATTCGTCAATGCCCAATGCAAACATGCGGCCAACACAATAAGGACGCGCAGCACTACATCACATAACGTTACCCCAGAAGAAGATGGTGCCTTTTTCCCCCTAGTCTTATGCATTAATTTTACATGATGTGACATGCCACAGGAGCTCCGCTGTTCCTCAGAGACGCGCTACAACTTAGTGATGTTTAGAGATACACAGCAGAATCCATCTTAAATAACATCATTAAATGCGGAGCTCCCATGTTTGCAGCCTAAAATGACCTCATTCCTCATAAATAAGACAAAGGCGGCTGATCATCTATGGAAGAAGAGAGCAGAGAAAACGGTTTATTCAACTATAAAGAAGATTAAGTCCAACCATGTAGGCTACTTATGCAGAAATGTGCTTGGAGCTACAGGCTAAGGTCAGTGAGCAATGACAATGTTTACATAAGGTGTTCAGCATGTTCAACATCTTAGTTTAGTTGAATATTAGCATGCTAATATGCTAATTAGGGCTAAACACAAATGACCAAGGCTTATGGTGTGCAATGACTATACCATTAGAAATTTCATCGTCAATAAAAGTACTGAAAACTGATGATGGCACTAGTTAAAAGGTTAACACATTACCACAGGCCTTAGTGCACTAGTTTTTTGCTAATTAGTAAATATTAGCATGCTAAAAAAGATAATGTTAACCCATAATGTTAAGCATGTTCATTATGTTAGTTTAGTTAAATGTGTGTATGCTTACACTTGCTGATTAGCACTAATTTATGGGAAGGCCATTAGAAATGCAGGTATGTTAGTGTAAACCAAAGTACTGAACCAATTACTTTTGATCTGATGATGGTGCTAGTTGAAAACCCAACACCAAAGATATTATAATTCATCCTGAGGAGAATATCAATGTCTGTAAAAAAATCTTTCACTCGAAACCACAAATCTCATGGTGCCTCTAAAAAGTCATTAGATCATCAAAGTCATTCTGATTCGTCCTCTGAGAAACATGAATGTCTGCACAGAACCTTGAGCCAATCTATCGTGTAGTTGTTGATATGGTCCAACAAAAATCTTCACCTAAAGAAGAATTCAGGGAATAAAAAGAAGTCTTTAGTGTCATGGTCTTTAGTGCAGCTCATCTCCACCAATCATCTCCAGCAGTATAAGAACCCTCGTCATCTCTCCACTCATCACCATCTATACAGTCCGGCTACGCAGTAGTACTGTCAATATTCTCCCAGTTGTGTTCCCTGTCAGTGTGCTTTCCAGTCACCTGACTCTCCGTGTGGCTGCCTCCTCCAGGTTCCTGCCTGCCTCTCTGCTCTGCCTGTTTCCTTCCTGGAAGTCATCTGCCTGTCATCTAACCGCGTCCTGTTCTCCAGTACCGGTCGATCACTCTGTGAGAGCCCATGGGGCTTCACACACAGCTACGCCTTTGTGTCCTGCCACGCCATGCTGAACACGACATCCACACCAGCGACATTCTGCGACCTTAGTTGTGAAATACTACTACTCTCATTAAAGACCTATCTTAACATTTAGCATTTATCTTGTGGGGATTATGAATGTCTGGGCAAAATATTGATTGTGGCAATCCCTAAAGCCCAATTCATGCTTCTGTGTCAAAGCTGTACGCCGTAGCCTACGCATAGACGTGTACCCTACGCAGAGCCCTACGCCGTACCGTGACGTGCACCTCCACAAATATGTAACTATGCGTCGAGGCGACACAGACCACAAGAGCTGTGATTGGTCCGCTTGGTGGCGTCACATCTCCGGCAGACTCGCCGCCATTTTTTAATTGAGTTGAAGGAACGAACACGGCAAAGTAATTGCTCTTCAACATCTATCTAACTCCAACACGATCTGCTTAGTCACACTCGCCATTTTTCTGAAGTAAACAGAGACGCCAGAGAATTTGTAAATAAACGGACCAGAAACACCAGCATAGAAACTCTACCGCCACTAGCGTTCGGTGGTGTAATTGTAACTCGTGTCACACACACCTACACACAACTATGAATGCTCGGGCCCCGTGCGTAGGCTACGTGAGAAGGCTACGTGCGCACCTACGGCGTAGCTTCAACGCAGAAGCATGAATCAGCCTGAAGGTGGATGTTGTTGTTCACTAATATCTGTCGGAATCATCCTGTATCTGTATCGAATGTCACAGTATGCTTCACTAAAAACCACAAATGTCAAACTCATGGCGGAGCTGGAAGTCCGGAGATGACCAAAGTCGGTATGGATTCATACTCTGGGAACCACGAATGTGATTAATGAGACGTTTCAGTCTGCACACATGTGATGAATGAATTACCAGCCACTCTATGGGTCTGACACAGTATTTTTCTCATTTTCAAAAAAATAATTTTCTCCTCCATATAGGCATCTTGTCAGAGGGTATAGAGAGATTGGGTAGAGAGTGTTCCAGCCTGTTTTTCTACGGAAGATGCCGTTAATCATCTAGCAAAGCAAGCTCAGGTTGATTTAACACTGCCTCCATTACTTATTCATGTAAGACAAAATCACAAACATGAACATAATTTGTTGGCTGTCACTATTTCTTTTTCCCTGCAGGTACCTAGGCTGTCTGGTAAATGGATCAGGTCATCTTGTTTTTTAAACTTCTGTTTCATTTTAACCCATGACAACACCCCAGTCTGGATTGTATGACCTTTCTTGTAGCTTTTATCAAATGAAAAACTACCAAAGATCTTTCCTCCCCAAACTTCTAATTTGGTTTTTCCAGCTCATCTTTGAATTAGTGTCCCAGCTCCTCTTTCAAATCTGCATTACTGAGCTCACTGACGTACACACGGGACTGATTCTGTCGTAAAATACAACGGCGCATGTTCAAATGTGTCCTGCGGTGAGGAGCTGATTGAAGTGGAGCCTGGCAATTAGTTTCATTGATAACTGGGAGAACACAGTGAACACGGGAAGGCGTAACACATCTCCTGAATGGAAACAGTTCCATTACTCTCTGTCGGCTGCCCTCACTTCCCTCCTCGCCATTCATCTACCAATGTAATGACCAAAGAAAAGAGCAAGAAGCTGATCTGTCAGGATGATTCACTGTCAATTTTCCAGGCTTTATATAAAACTCCGCTCTGTGCCACGGCCGGGGAGATAGACCCGGACTCCTTACTCTTCCTATAATCTACATATTGACACTTATAATGGCGCTGAGCTGATTGGGAACGACTGTGTGGAGATGACTTCTCAGCAAACACTTAAATTTGACTGATGGCGGTGTCAGTAGGTGATAACTGGTGCGGCCAGGAGCAGCTGGATTGGTACGGACTATGTTATAGCATGTGATACGGTCACTGAACGGCATTATGACTTGCTGCTTGAATTTGTGTTATCATGCATTAAACGCATACGAATAAAATGCTCGTTTACAATCAATCCCAATTTCAATTTCTCTGTGACACGAGGAGGCCATTGGGTTTAATGGTCACAGCATTGTGCAGCCCCAGCTTGTGCCAGATTTGATTTAAGATATGGAATCTAGGCTTCCAGCAAGCTTTTACTAACAGCACATAGACGAGAGGCTTGTTTGGAAAAGATGCATTGTATTATCTGATATCTTGCCAAATCACGCCTCAAGGTTTTGCATTATCTTCCGAACACTTCCAACGAGTAAGCACTGAAAATCTGAATCATAGCAACATTTCGGGCTTGTTTTGGTTCTTGAGACACACATATGCAAACAAAACAAACGTGTGCACAGCCGGCTGGCTCCAGTCCTCGACTGAAAAGACTGAAGACCTTTCCAATAAACACATAAACAAGGTGAGATCTTGCTACACAGTTTGCATAAGTAGACACAAATTATTGTGCAATTTTACGTAAAGGCACTATACTTCAGAAATACCACAACATTGACATTTAAATCTCATAACACACACACCAGCCATTATATATATATGTATATACAGAGAGAGAGAGAGAGAGAGAGAGAGAGAGAGAGAGAGAGAGAGAGAGAGAGAGAGAGAGAGAGAGAGAGAGATTAACCCATGAGTGAATGTAGCCTACATCCGGATTTTTACATGCACTTAATTTGACATAAAGATTTAAAATGTAATTCCTCCATAGTATAATGTTACAGTTAACGGCTACTGCTGCAAGTTCCTACAATTAAAACTGACCTGGGAAAGATTGCTTTTAGATTCTTTGCACCACCCATTGTAATATAGTTTGATATCCTGGTCCCAATGGGTCATTTTAAAAATCAAGTAAAAACCACAGATGATTTTAACTGTGATTGTTTTTAACTTGTTCATTCAACTGTAATAGTATTGCATTTTGTTCAGTTTTATATATGTATAACTAGTATTTTTATTTGTGTTGTAAGGATGTTTATTTACATTCAAATTGTTTGTTCCATGTGCTATTAATGCACTAATATATGCAGGTCTCCCTTGAAAATTAGATCTTGATCTCAATGGGACTTACCTGTTTAGAGGTTGAAGACAGTTTGCAGCAATGTGTAATATTAGATAGATGGATGCAGGTATAATGATTAATAGAGGAGGCGTTACCACAGCAACAAGCTGCTGGCATAAACATCTGGAGATCCATAAATCGATTCTAGAAACAAATCCAATGAGATTCACGTTTCAATCCCAGCTGCTGCCTTCATTGATCCGTGCTCAGTGGAAATAAGGTGACTGGCGCCATAGTGTGGCGCGATGGAACATTGCACGAGTGTGAATGCCAGTTGTGTAATAATCATCTGATCCTGATCTGTTATTAAAAGGGGCTGAGGGTGAGGGCACTGAGGAGGAGAGAGCAAGGTTGTTTTTTTTTTAATTTAGCAAATTATAATGGTGCCTCACTGACATATTAAATGTTTTAAATGTCATAAAAAAAACATGACATTTGAGACCCCCTCCTATTTTTCCACTGCACTCCACTCGATTTCCTTCCAAGCCTCTAACCTTTAAATAACACAAGTCAGGCGATGGTCCCATGCAATTAATGCTAATTACTGGTTTTTGTCTAAAAAAAAAACCCAAAACGAAGTTGATCCCGTGCGTCCGAGCGCACGGAACCCAGCACCAGCACTTCTGACTTCATCCATCCCATTTCCTGGACCAGCTTCCTGAGGGAGGCAGGGCTAGAGGAGCAGGCATGGGAAAGGTCGCCCCACTCTCTGTTTTTTCCGATTACATCGATTCCGTTTTAAAAAGAAGGCCGATACGAGCCGTGCTGCGCAGAGCCGTGTGGACCACCGCAGTGCGTAAAGAGCCTGGTGAAGCAGTGAGGAGACGAACAAGGCTTCACGAGAGAGAAAGGTGAGGAGTCTCTAGAGGAATGAGAAAACTGTTGATTTACGTGACTATAACTTTTATTCGTGTAATTTCTCTATGAGTGAAATGCAGTGTGTTCACCCAAAGTGGCTGACAAACATTTCTTCAGGTGTCTATATATAAGTTCTGTCAGACTTTTCATTCATAATTTGTGCCCATTATTCGTGTAGTGAATTGCAGAGTGTCTTTTTAAACTTTCGCAACTTTTAAAGTTCCAGTCAAACTTCTGTTGTATTGAATCTGTCTTTCAATACTTTATGATTACTTTTCAAATATACATAATCTCATTATGTATAGTATTGGCAATGCATGTATTGGTATTTATTATTTAACCCTACTATAAGTTATGTTATAATATAAGTTATATTATTTAAATGCTTCAAGTAAATCATATATGATTGGAAAGAAACACACACAGCAAATCAAATGACAATTAATCGTGTTACAGATACAAGTATTGAAAGATTTACGCAGGCTGATATATCAGAAGTTTTACTAGTACTGTAAAAGTTTTAAGTTTCAAAACATAGTGATTTTCACTTTTGGTCGTTGTGCTGTCATTTGATCACCTTCTGTATTACAACAGTGAATTGCAGTGTCTTAATACTTTAAAAACTTTTTGAAACTTCTGTAATATAAGCACAAATTAGTCTTTCTATACGTTTTAGTACTTTTTAAATAAACATAATCTTATGTTTATTATTGGCATATTCTTTATAATATTGCTTCCCAAAATCAAAACAGATAGAAAAACATCAACAGCAAAGCAAATAATTAATAATTGTCATAATGAAGTAGACTTAAAGGCCAATAAAACACATTTTACTGGAACTTTAAAAGTTGTAAAAGTTCACATCTGGTCATTGTGCTGTTATTTCGTCCACCTTGTGTAATCGTTTTACAAATTGCAATGTCTTGTAAAACTTATATAACTATTTTGATAGCCTACATAAGTTTCCTTTATTTTTGCAACTAATAATGATTTGATTTATTCTGGTTGTTCTTTTCAATAACGGATTATTTATTTCAACCCATATAATAACTTAGAGTATATGGCAATAATACACCTATTAAGATTAATGTTATTTATAAAGTAATAATGAAAAGCCTACTGTGATTTAGTGTCTGTGACAGTAATTGTTTCTTGGTGATAGGACTTCATTGTATTGTGTTTATACATTATATTAAGCACTTACTGGTTTAATTTAATCAATTTTCCATGTGAACTGGTATTCGAATCTTTGTTGTATTTTGAGGTGATAAGAATAATCCTCTAGACTTGAGGATAAGTGGATCAGTGTGGTTTTAGATTTTATGATCCCTGTCAGTCCATTGTCCACCGTCTAATCCTGTCAGAAAAGTTAGTGTTTTCTTTATCAAGGAAAGTTTTTTTTTCTCACAGGGGAAGAAACAACAGAAAAACATAAATAGTCTAAACAAACAGACAAATGTCACAGTGGTGCCTTGACTCCCCCAGACAGGATGTTTGTTCAGATGCGTGTGTGCGTGCGTGCGCGTCCACATCAAGCTTCCCGACAAGCCACTGACGGTGCCATTTGTCACTAAAAGTTTCCAGCAACTGCTGACTCAAAATGTCATTAAAGGAGTTTATAATTTGAAACTGCTTTAAGTCACTCATAAACCCACCTTTAAAAATAGAATGTATAAGATGTAAAAGTTTTAAGGGGCCTCTCTAGGACTCACTTAATCCAGTTTGAGTGTGAACAGTGAGATTGTACAGTGTTTCCATTCATGCTAAACAACTTTAGTGCCATGTGGTTTTGTTTTAGTTCATTTTAATGTGTAGGGGCTTTGTTTTTTCCCATCTTGATGATGGGGAGTTGGAGCCCACCCGAACATCAACAGTGCAGTGAGCTCATGGAAGAACTAATAGGAGCCTACAGTCAAAGTCAGATACACTCGTAGTAAAAAAAAGTATAAAAGACGCCATTATGTTGAATAGGTTGGAGAAGCTTAGCTCATTTGCTGCTTATAGAAATAATGAAAAACGTGTGCGTTAGCAAATTTGTTAAGGAAATAAAACATACAGGTTAGGTGTTAAGTAATGCATCCAACCCAGTGTGTTCAGTGATGTGAATGGAAGGGTTGGGAATCTAAAAGACACACATAACAAGTACAGCTATGCGGATGGAGCTGGGTCCAGTCACCTGACACAGCAGCTCCCAATTTGAACTAGCAGAAGAGAGGGTAATTTGAAGTTTTGTTTCATAACAGTTTGGTTCCACGAGGACAGACCTGACCCTCAGTCACGAAAACAACCCACAATATTTGTAAGAATGTTTTGATGAGCTATTGATGAAACTGTTTTTCCTATCATAGTTCACACATTTAATATCTACGCTGGAAATTTCTATTTTGAGCCTCAGGCCATTTTTTCTTATCTTTATTCAAAAGTGTGGTCTTTTAGTCTGAGAGCGGGACCCATTGATTCCACATTCAGACTTAGTAATGCGCTTGTTCTCAACTAACGCATGCTTGTACTTCGATTTGCTCCGCTTGTGCTCAAAAAGTCGTTTAGATTTTCCACGTTCTAGCTACAGCTATTCTCTTAAAGGTTGGGGAATTTTGACAAACTTATTGCACAAAAACGTCTAAGCCCAGAAGAAAAAAATCCAGGGGGGAAGTACTGAAGCTGAAAAACACCCCAATGGCATAATTCCATAAACGTTGTACTGATTTCTACTTGTTCTCCAAAAAAAGAAACGTAAATATTTTGCATCCTTAGTTATATTCTCCAAACATTTTTGTGTCAGCATGCAATCTGTCAAAAGTTGGAAGAACTGTTTTGACATTATCTCTGAACTGTCCCATAGAAGCAGAGGATGTCCAGAGCTGACTGGTCCTTCCTGGAGCATCTGCTGGAGGAGGGCCAAGAGTACTCGACAGGCCTCGGCCGTATCTGGCTCACCGTGCTCTTCCTGTTTCGTATGTTGGTGTTGGGAGCTGCTGCCGAATCTGCCTGGGATGACGAGCAGGCCGACTTCGTCTGCAACACGCGCCAACCTGGCTGCACTCCCGTGTGCTACGACAAAGCCTTTCCCATTTCCCACTTTCGCTACTTTGTCCTCCAAGTGATCTTCGTGTCCACGCCGACCATCTTCTATTTCGGATATGTGGCTATAAGGGCCGGAAAGGACAAGGAAAAAGAGGAAGAGGAGGGTGGCGGAAGTAAGAGAGGAGATGGGAGCAATAAGAAAGTGACCAAAGACAGTGCAGAGGAGAAGGAGAAACCAGAGGAGGGGGGGAAAGGTAGAAAAGCTGAAAAGGCTACTCCTGAGGCCCCTAAACTGAAAGGCAGGCTGCTGTGTGCGTACGCATTAAGCATCATCGTAAAAGTCCTCCTGGAGGCCGGCTTCATCGTGGGGCTGTGGATCCTCTACAACGGCTTCATCATACCAGCAAAGTTTGAGTGCAACGGGTTCCCCTGTCCTTACACGGTGGACTGCTTCGTCTCTCGGCCCACGGAGAAGACCATCTTCACCATCTACACTCAGGTGATCGCTGCCGTCTCCCTTGTCCTCAACCTCTTCGAGCTCCTCCACCTCCTTCAGCTCGCCATCTCCCACCAGCTGGAGAAGCGCTACAGTGCTAAGCGGCGAGAATACCTACCTCAAGTACCTGAGCAAGTACCGGCCAGACAAAAGACTCCAGAACTTCAGGCGGCGGTGTCACAGTCTTACACAGCAGGGAGTCACACCAGCCTCCCCATGCAGAATGAGGCTACATGCCACTCCAATCCCTGTGAGAGCGACCGGGATCTGGCCGCAGAAGCTGGGAGTGACCTGCTTCCTAGTTATGTGAACTGCATGGGCGCAATGAGGACGTCACATTCGCCAAGAGTCCATTATAAAAAACAAGTGCATCACACAGTTAAAAACACTAAGGGTGGCCATAAGGTCCAGTCCAAGCTGAAACATTATGTTTGAGGCAGTCAGATGTTGTTTATGACTATGAAAGCTTTGTTTGGTTTCTTGCTCTTTTTTTTTTACTTATTAGTGGTATTCTGCACATGACCCTTGGGTGTCAGGAGTGCGGGCCGACAACTCGAATAAGGGAGACATGAAGAAGAACAACTATTGCACTGTGACCCGCGATGCCTCAGAGGCAGGTAGACGTTCAGCCAGAGATTTACCAGATAAATGAGGCTATTCAAAACGCAACATTCTGAGAACACTCCCCAAGGCAAAGACGATGAACACTCGGCTATGAGAAGATTACAGTCATAAGATGCCTTCAAATTGCATTTAATGGCTTTTGGTGCTTGATGCGACAGTGGAAAAAAACACTGCAGTGGGGGGTCCGAGGGAAACCGTGTGAGTGTGTATGGGAGGGAATGCAGCAGAGGCAGATTTAAGCATATTCCTCTGAGATTTGCACTGTAACCCATGGTGCTGTTTGAAGCCCCCCCCTCTCTTCTCCCCACGGCTCTGTCCACACTGTGGAATGTACTGGTCTCTGGGTCCTCGCTCCAGCTCCCAAGAGGATAATGGCTGCGTGGACACAGGCACGCACGCACGCACGCACACATATGGACATACAATGTACTTTTCCCCTTTCACCCAGTGTGTTTTGGCCACTTGAGTTGAGGATGTGGAGTTGGAAGTCATGGGAATTCTGGCGTAGTGTGAGACTTATCTTTTCCAGTATCAGTGGTATTTTATTTATGGAGAAAGCAGGAGCGAGAGGACCACAGCACACATCATCACTGCCGCTGAATAATGGAGGGAAGGCGAGCATCCAGTTTGAAAAGCAAACCTTTCAGTGAGCTTGAGAGAGTTGAGAAAGTAAACGAGTGCATTTGTGATTGCACGGTGAATGGACTGAAAGAGGTACAGAAATGTGCAAGTTCAACAACAGGAAATGACTAATTATGTGAAAACTGTATTTAATGTTTAAGCTATTGTGACAAATTGTTAATATTTATTATTTTGAATAAAATAAAGTGTAAACTACTATAAATGAATGATGACACTGTCAATTTATCAATTAAGGATTATATATTCAGGAAATAAATTCCCCCCTAAACAGTCACCTACTGCAATATTTGCAATCTATACAGAGGCTCTATGTGGTGATGGCTTTATTCCCTTCTCTCTCTGAATGCAGGGATGAGATTTCCATGAGGAGGAAAATGTCTCCCAAGTGTGTGTTGCTTCTTTGTCCAAGCCGTACAATTTCCACTATCCAAATACTGTCACAATACGGAAGCAATAAATCACTCAGGAGAAGGCGCTTTGGGAATAATAGAAAGGCCAATGTGTGGAGAAGTGGATGAGCCTCGCAGAGTATCATAAGCATAACCTGAGGAGGGAAAAATATCTGTGATTTAATGGTTGTTTTCAAATCCACAGCTCTTGGCGGTAGAGAAGAAAGGCATCAATTATATGCCAGTAAAAGTTCATACCAGGTGGAACAGCACTTTGTTCTGCCTCTATTTGATATCCCCTGGCCACAGCTGACACTGCTAACACCGCTTTCTGTGGAGAGGAGCTGATAGAATCCAGCACCTTCGACAAAGGTGCTCGCCCGGGCTCCAAATGAATGTGGCCATATGTCTTTCCAGAGATGTGGCTGCAGCCCTCTGCAATACGGCACTCATTTCCAGCAATTTACAGAACTGTCTCCATGACGATAAGCAGTTATCTATGGCAGGAAAGAGGGTTTGTGGGAAATGTAGGTGAGGCAGGCTCTCATACAGGAACTGTGTGGAGCCGACTAAAACCAGCTGAAAAGCAGAAATCAGACTCTGATTGTTTTTTCTTTTGCAGCAGTTTTTATCTAAATGTATTGTGATTTAACAATAGAAAGACTATCTGAGTACTCAGAGAGGAATGTGTTTTTTGTTGTCGGCAGCCTCTCAGTGTGTCGAGGATAAATTGGCAGAGAGAACAATCCAAGCAGAGCCTGCCGGAGCTGCCCAGTTCAATGCCTGTTCACGAGAACTTGGCTGGCATTCTCGTGCAGCCTTGTTATCTCAGTCCAAGTGGGTGGGAGGGATGCTTGTGCGCTTGCGCGAATGCGTCCATGTGACCGGTCATGTGTGTTTGCTCACAAAAAAGCCAGGGGGGTCACGGAACAGATTGCACACTGTGACCTCATATAAGCCCGGTCGCTGCCAACCAAAGCAGCGGAACGGCAGAGTTCCCTTTACTTTACCCATCTTCCTATAGGCGATGGAGCCGAAGAGGCCCTGCTCTGTTCTTTTTGTGGGGGAACTCTCACCTCCTGTTCACGGAAGCAAATATAAACCTCCAGGATGAAAACAACAGCGAGTGCTGCTCCAACTCTCATTTTTGCCCTCCATTGAAATTGCAGCCCTTTTATAAAGCTCACTAACTAGTTAATGTTTTAACTGCATGTTTCTCTGTCACGACAATAGGACATTAAGAAAATGTTCTTCCATTCACCGGTTTTATGAGTCACATAGTTTTTGAACGATTTTGAGATTCAAGCTGTGCTAAAGGAGGAGTGGGGGTCATTTGCTGGAAAGACCCAAATCTGTGCGACAGGTCATCCTTGATACATCCAAACTGTGGGAACACGTTTCCCGACATTGTTGAAGTCACAGCTGATGCATTTCCTCACTGTGTTGGTGCTGTTGATCACACACAAAGAAGCGGCAAACCTGCAGAGTCGTAAATGAGTGGACACACACATTCACGCACAAGTTCTTAAGATTGTAAAGTCGTTCCAAGGGCCATCAAACAGGCTCCAGCTGGTCTTACATAAGGACAACCCATGGGTTGAAAAGCAAATCTCAACTCAAATCCCTACACCCTGTGATAAGACAATGTATCATGTGATAATAGAAATGTCTTTTCTTCCAAATGATACTATTTTGTTTACTTCGTTGTGCTGTAAATCACATGGCTCCTTAGGGCAATGTTGGAACAATGTTCACAACAAGCATGAAAGCAGGAAATCTGCATGAAGTTAACACTGACCAGAAAACCATACTTAGCTAATTATGCCACAGACCGTTCTCCACAAAACCAACCTCTTTTACCACCTATGTAAGAATCATGTCAAACGGTACATACACAGTCCATGAATGACAACCAATAAAGTATAGCAAAAACACACAATAACAGCTGGCGTATCTACAGCCCCAATTTACACGCTAAGGAAAAGCAAGGAGTTATGACTAACAAGTAATGATAAGCATCTTTATTGCCTTCCCCAAGGAGGTTGTGTTTTTTCGCCCCCTGTCCATTCGTTTGTTGTTTGAGTGGTTTGCTTGTTTGTCAGCAGGACTTTGCAAAACCTCCTGAAGTGTTTTGCGAAACTTGGTGAAAGGATGGCCCACGGGATGGAGTGTGGAACTGGACCAAGGGCAGAGGCATTTTTTGACATTTTCATCAATTTCACAGGGAATAATTCATGGATCTTGATGAAAAAAAATAAATCAGGCATATTTAAGGGACTGATAGCCGAGTGTGTTCAATTTTGGTGCAGCTTGATTCAATTTCAGGGGAACTGCTGGGCCTCGGTGGAGGAGTGCCATTCAAAGTCTGGATATGAAATGACCTCTATCGGGATACGAGATTGGAAATTGGGGAGCTCTGTTGTCGGGCTTCCTGCCAGCTGCACTGCTGATGGCCCTGCGTATCTCTAGAAAGCCCCCTGAACAGGCAGAAAATGCCCACTCACAAAAAATACACTTGAGAAGTCAGGAATGACCAGCCTGACCTCCCTCCACACAGACTGTAAACAAAGTATGGGCGAGGCCTAAAATAGCACGCTGCTGGATGAAGGAGGTTTTTTCAAAGTTATGCAATATCTCTATTTGGATGTAATTGGAAATAATTTATCTGGTGTAGCAAAGGCCGCTTTGTAGGACTTAGTGTTTACGTTATCGCACGTGTGTTTGTGTGACAGGCATACATTGTTGCATGCTCCAAATCCTTTTGTTTCTTTCAACGAGCACACACACAGTAGCGACACACAACCGCCTCTTTCACCATAACAATGTCACGTCCAAGCACCCACTCCTTAATTTGGCCATTTGTGCTACTCAACAAAAACAACAACGAAATGCTTTGAGCAGTCCCTAAATTTAAACCCTGGACAGGAAGTGGGTCCATATCTGTTTCCTGTTCCAGTATTGTTTCTCCCCAGGGATAGCTCATTGGCGATTGTTCACCCTGACAATGGGGCTGCAGTAGGCATTGTTGCATTGTTTGGTCCTGGCTCCCCTGTGTTGTGAAGCCCTAATGTCATGGCAACCTCATCAAAAAGCCCAGTGATTGATGGGTAAATGCGCAAAAAGTAACTGCTGAACGGCTGGAGTCAATTAAGAGTTCTGGTACCACTGATAGCTCGTAGAAAATTGTGTCTGTGTTGAGTACTATGACTGCGATGATAGTAAGGGGGGAGTGGGGTCCTTGTAGAACATGTTTTGAGCATTGGGGCACTTTTAAGATACTCAAAGACTATTGAGACAGTAAAAGCATGAAGAAGCATAGGGGCTATCTTTTTAAAGGAGAGCTTTGATTAACTTCTTGAACAAAATGAGACTGGTGCTGCCACAGATGTGTTTGGGGAAAGAGTTCCAGAAGGAGCCTTACAAGAGGCCCTGCCATTTTCCTCTGAAACACTTCAACTACTATAACGTTAAGGGTGGGAAACTCAAATGCTGCTATCGACAATAATGCTGTGCTGCTGTGATCCAGGTTTGTTTGTCATATAAACACAGGTAGCTAACTGATCTGCAACTGAAAGGACAATGGATAGGAAAATCTGGAGGGACATGGGGCCATGTTTCAAGGTTACTGACAATTTTTTGGCCATGAGGGACGTATTTATATTGAAATATTAATACACATCTTGGACACATTTATACAAGGCTGTGTATAAAATCGACTGGCGCTATCAAGCTACTATATCAAGCTATCAATGTTATCAACATTAACTGTCAACAGTCCTGTGTTCACACAGTTTGCGTCAACACAAAAGTTAGTTTCAAAGCATTTGATAGAGCATTAAGCATAAGTGTACAAGGAGAAAACCTTATATAAGTGGAGAAAAAAATGATTGTGTCCATTCCACAGTCAGGAGGTTGAAACAACCTTCATATTTGTTTTTCGTTATGATGATGATGTTGTGAACTATGAATTTATTTAGCTTGTTGTTCACTGTGACTCCTGACTGGACAGATGTGACAGAGAAGAAATCAGGAGCTCAGACGATCATGTGAGGATTCACATCAGTTCTGCATCGTGTCATGAGAATAAAACAGCTGTTCTGTCTTTTATATTTAGGTGAAACAACGAGGTTGTGTCGCCTTCAATTTTGCTGCCGTGTTAATTGTGGGGTGGAATATTTTCCTTTCCTTTCATAAGGGATGGTCAAATGTTTCCTATTCTAAAGGAGACGAGTTAGGGAACACTGATGCTCCGTAACTCATTATTTAGAGAATTCGAACAGCTCTTATTGTGTCGGCTGCTGAAACACTTCCGGGTCATTTCACTCACTTAGGGAAGTTTCTAAACAAAATGGACTATTCAAACGCACCCATGGTCCCACGTCCCTTCAGTTTTTACTATCTAATGTCTTTGCTAAACAGTGGGTGGCCTGAGAAATGAAAACAGTTAGTCACATTCCCTGTGTTTATATGACCAAATAACCTGGATCACAGCAGTTCATTATTCTGTTCATTACAGCATAAGCTTCCCATCCTGTGTGATGTCAGAGGAAAATGGTGTGAACATGGCCCATTGATCCGAAATGATGGAGACGGGGAGAGGTTATTGAGTCTTCAGGAAGGAGTGTGGCAGTCCATAATTAGACCGAAATGGTAAAATAAGTAATAAGTAGTAGATAAATTGTTTTTTAGAATCTTCCGATGTCAGCCAGCTTTCTATTCTTGTGTATTCTCCTGTAAAAATATACCTGTAAATGTTATTGTAAAATGTTTAGTCTGTCTAAATTACAACGAGAGGGAGTTAACAAGGAGTGTGTGTGTGTGTGTGTGTGTGTGTGTGTGTGTGTGTGTGTGTGTGTGTGTGTGTGTGTGTGTGTGTGTGTGTGTGTGTGTGTGTGTGTGTGTGTGTGTGTGTGTGTGTGTGTGTTTAATAGGCGGAAGTGGTGCCCTTCCAACAGGCAGACAGCTCTATTGTTCCTGCAGCACCGTCTCCAGCCTGTCCGCTCAGGATGTTCGATTGGACCTCCTTAGAAAATAAAAAGGAACAGCCAGCATCACCCTCACCTATTATCCCCCATCATCCAGCGAGAACAATAGAACACCTCCAGACGCCCCACTCTTCCCATGAGCCTCGGAGTTTGGTTCCCACAGCACTGTCCAGTTGCGAGGATCCGGGGCCATTGTTAAGACGCCGAACCTGTCCTGTTGATTGTTCCCAGAAGGACACACACACACACACACACACACACACACACACACACACACACACTCACACACTCCTTGTTAACTCCCTCTCGTTGTAATTTAGCTGCAGACTCCCCCCCCCCACCTCTCCATCCTCACTAGTTTCAACTGGAATCTTTCACCAGCTTGAAGCAATTGCCGCTCTGCACACGCACAACCGGGGTCACTGGACCGGAGCAGGTCATTCCACTGATAGCAAACTAGAAAAAGAGGGGAGTACAAGCTGATGGCTGCCGATAGCAGGGCAGCATTTACCGGTCTGGAGCCAGTGTTAATCTTTTCCCCTGTTTCATTAACTGGCAGGCTAACGTAGCAGAACTTATCCTGGCACAAAGGAAAGGTTACCATCCACTCAGAGAGATGGACCTTCCTGCTTCATTACTAAACACAGGAAAGGCTGCGGGACTGGAGTGAAAGTGTCAACAGAATAATTATTCGGAGTCCTTTTGTAAGAGTTGTCACATCTTCCGATTCCGGGGAGAGTAGAAGTCAGTCAGAAAATGCTGCTGCTGGAAAAAGAAAGTCTATAGAATAGCGTAACGTTAGTAAGCCCTGTAGTTGTATGCCTCCACCAACAAGTGCAGATTCCGTCCATATACATTTTGTCCAGATTCATATGAGGTCACTGTGATCTTTGACCATCAGTTCATCTTTGAGTTCAACGGACAACTGGTCAAAAATGGAAGAAATTCACTAAATGCAGACGTGAGATATCATGTTCAAGAGGCCAAAATGTCACCATGACCTTGAGCTTCAACTACGCAAACCGGATCAGTTGGTCTGTGTGTCTAAGTGAACATTTGTGCCAAATTTGAAACGATTCTCTTGAGGCGTTCTTAAGATAACACGTTCCTGAGATCTCAGTAACCTTGACCTTTGACCTCCAATTTCTAATCAGTTCATCCTTGAGTCCAACTGAATGTCTGAACCGATTTGAGGAAATTCCCTCAAGGCATAGTTGAGATGTGTTCATGAGAGTGGGACGGACCAGAAAACCTAATGCTTTCAACCAGTGGCTGTCGTGGTAAAGATGCATAGAAATGCTACTATGCGACAATTCAAATTTAACTTTAAAAGTGAACCTTGCAGCTACACCAATTATCGGGGGCTGTAGCCTCCATGGCACCTCTACCTTCAACATCCTTGTCTGATTCTATACGACACCAATAACTTATTCGCCTTCAAACACCGATTCTTCTTAAAGCTTCTGTTACCACCTCAGTGGATTTGCTTTAATAATGAGAACAATAGCAGTCTTGATAGAATATGTGGAAACCGTTCCCTTTTCCTGTCTTCCCAGGGAGGTCATGTTAGGTACAGGCAACATCACCACAGACCTCCTCCATATTGTTTCAGCACCTCAGTATTCCACGTAAAACCATTATTTTAATCATGATTTCCGTTCACCCGGTACAGGTCGTTGGGCCACGATGGTGGACCATTGGTTTTGTTGGGCCGCTGTATATTACTGGGAAATTACTGGTGGGCTGTGAGACAGAGTAGAGAGCCGCCCATAAAAGGAGAAAGTCAATTTTAGCCGCATGTTGTTCTACTGATGTCTTTATCAAAAGGAATGTTTTCACATGTGGTTGTTGTACGTTTGTATATAGTCGTTCGATGCATATCAAACTTGAGCCAGTTAAGACCAACAGTGGTCTGTGTGCAATCCCACTGCAGCAATGCGAACATTAACGATCTATCTGTTCTTCCAACATGGCTCAACTTATCCAGACTAACGTGTTGTTATCAGTGTAAAGGGATCGCTTGGATTCTCTTCTCGGCTGATTTGATTCTTTGGATAAACACATGTTCTCATGCCCCCTTGTAGGTACCAGGATCCCCAACCTCCTGATTCCCATTAGGTCGTCAGTGGAGCAGCGTTTAAAGCTCCCACAGCCGGTGCGCTTCCCCTTTTCAGTCCCAGAGAAAGCAGGTTCATGGACTGGTGTTGTTACTGCGCTTGTTAGTTTTGTGTCTTTCTTTGCACTTTGATACCTTTCTCTATGTTGTAGCTTTAATGGAGCCTGTGAGGGGTTCGCTGCCATTTATGTTGCTCTAATTTCTCTCCTGTCGTTTGCCCGGACATGGAATTCAGTTTTGCTTTTGTGTTTATCTCTGTGGACTAGTTTGGGTTTATTTTTAGTTATTGTGGGGGGGTAGCTATTTTTGCCTTAAACGCTTCCATTAGCTGCAGTTTTTATCTAACATCTTTCCGTAAATAAATGCTAGTGATTGTACGTTTGTGTTAGTGGACGTGAGTTAATGCAGTTAGTTTGTGATGAAGACAATTTAGTGCCACGTTCAAGTGTCAGCAATGTCTTAGATAATCTTGATTTAAATCATTTAACGGAAGTTTATAAATTTATTCAAAGCTAAAATTAATGGTTTTTAATCACCTTAGAAACTCTGTACTTATGATTCTAGTCATCAATGTAGTGGGTGATGAATCCCCATAATGTCTTGTTTAAATGTGTGGTTTCTATTTCCATCTGTCTTCTGATAGTAGGTTTTAAAGTATCTGGTTTATTTAGTTGTGTATTCCATGATTTACATGCAAGTTTATTATTATAAAATTTTAAAACTGTTGTTTACTATTGTAAATGATAAATTGTATCATGTTCATTCCTCTGGGTGAGAGACATTCGTCACCCTGATACAGACTTTGATGTATTTGGGGTTTCACTCTAAAACTTTCGGTCATGAATCAGCTTACTGAGAATAAGCCTTAACTTTTTAGATGAGCCTCGGGACTCACTGGTCAGACCACAGCTATTTCAAGCCAGCTTTGAAGTGCTGAAAAATCCAGAAATCAAGTTTCTCACATACAAAAAAACAGGAATGAAATGCTGGGTTTTCGGAATGGACTGGTCGTTTTTTTTTCCATTGTGTGCCATAGGTCAAACTCCGTAAGGGGAATAGGTTGGTGATTCCTCCATTTATTACTGCCAAGTCTTTCCTTGTTTAGAGTCATTACTTCCTTCCTTTGAATTTGATGTAACTTTTTGTCCTTGGCAGCAGCAGTTTCATGAGGGTGGATCAGATACTTCTTTAACCTCTAATGCGAAAAAATGCTGCAGAAAAGAGCATGTGACACAAAGTTTTATTACTCTGTTTGAATGAAATCTCAAGTGGAAAATTCAATCGGACACACTTTCAGCATACAAATTTATTTTATTCATTGCATTTTTTGCAACACACACACAACTAAAACTTTGGGTGTGCCAACAAAATCCAGACTTTCTAAAATGAAAGCATTATGTGGATGTTTCAGACAATAGGACTAAGCAGCTTAAACTTCCTGAGAGACCTCCCACACCGCTGGCTTATTTTGTCACATACCATCACATGAGATAAAAGAACTGCAGACAAAGACCCTCTCTTTCTTCCTCCACTTGTATGTTCACAATCACATGTTCCTTAACCTAAAGAAAAGATTAAAAGGAGAAACATCTGTGTGTGGCAGCTTCGGAACATGAAAATGGAGAAATTAAATGCGTGAGATTCGGTAACAAGCCACAACATGTATGTCAGTGGCACAGGTAGATTTAAATAAAACAATGTATAACGTTTTCTTCAGGCCAGTGGACAAACCTTAATTCAGTTCAAAGCCTGAACACCCAAAGGTTCCAGTATTTAAGGTGTTTTAATTACAGAGACTTGCTTTAGCTACTGATTAATGCACAAACACGTATGTGCAACATTAAGTGGAAGGTCAGAAAATCACATACAGCACATATATGGTGTATTTGACTCCTTTTTTTTTTACCCTGCTGCTTCTAGAAAGTCTCTGAAATGGACAAAAAGCGACCTGAAGAATCTTGGTGGCCGTGAGTGATGAAGAATGTCTGAGTTGACGAGAAAAAAAAGGTGTTTTCTCCCTCTGCTTCACCTCCAGTACACCATCCTCCCGCTGTGAGACGGGACAAACACGAGTCTCTAACGCCAGTGACAGACGGTTAGCTCTTTTCTGATCGGTTCCTGTTCAGAGCAGCTTTGGGTGTAAACTCCAGTTTGTCTTTCAGGCTAAGCACCTGCGTGCTGTCCATGCCCACTTGTTCCTCCAGCTTCCTCTCGTCCCTCAGCTCCTGGATGCCCTTCTCATCCACCCGAGTTTTCGGGGTCCCTCTGATGAACCACTCCAGGTGGTAGCCCACGGCTCCGACCACAAGTGCGACCGGAAAGGTGACGTAGGGAGCGTAGGTCCGCATCGCAGTCCACAGGACAGGCCACATGACTGCTCACAGCTTTGGCTCCCAGGTGCTCCTTGGAGAAAAGAGAATAAAGGGAGGATTTTTTTTATTATTACATGAATATAACTAGAGGGAAATGGAGGCCATTTACTCATAAGGAGAAGACTGTTCTTATATAACTAGTTCTGATTTAAAATGTGATCAACATTTCTTCTCTCCTGGTTCCCCCTTGTGGTTCAACACTGATCCGGACAGTTAAACCAAATCATGTACTAATGCAAATGATTGATAATCAATATCAATTATTATGGAATGATACGTGGGCAAATAAATTGCGAATAGAGAAACAGATGATAAAACTAACGAGTTTCTGAAATTTAGGCAGATGCGCACATTTAATGTCAACATAACCTCATGTTATTACCTCTGCCAAGGAGATTGTTTTAGTCTGAGTTTGTTTATGTATTTGTCAACTAGTTTCAATGAAACTTTATATAAAAGGTGGGACATTTTCCAGGGTAAAACCCACCTCAAACCTTTGGTGTGGATGCAGATCAGGAGGCGGATCGGGTCATTTTTCTTCACTTACCTCTACATTGTGTGAAAGGGTGTTTTACAACATGTTGGTTGGTTTCTCAGAAAAACCTCCTTGGATCTTGTTGAAAGAATCAGGAATGTTAAGGGACCAGTATGAGTGTGTGCGATGTGGTGCAGATCCAAATAAAACATCTGGATCTAGTGAATCTAAATGTGGTTTAATAGAGGGACAGCTGGGTCTTAAAGAATCGTAGAGGTGAGCACTTATACTGAATGTCATTGTAGTGGTATACATATTTAAGGTTACGTCATGTTGTGGCAATGACATGACTCATTCAAAGGTTAAGATCTGTGTGTTCTTGTGTAACATACATGCCGAATTACAACCCACTTCTCCACGATTCATAAAAGGTATGAATTCATGTTCGATCACCTATGCTTTACTTTGACAACACGCAGGGAAAAATAAATGGACATTTTTCCCAAGGTGGTTTGGTTTAGCGGCGGTCAACCTGGATGAATTAACCACAGAACGTCAAGGAACACAAGTGACACAACCTGTGAACAGATCCAAGCTGACGCACTTCACACAGGCCTGTCTTCCAGTGTTGGATTCCGTGGGGTTACAAAGTCATTCATCTAAACAGCTCGGAACCGGCGACCTTTACAGTGCTACCTTTTAGATAAGCTAACTTTAATGTGCGACAATACGTGTGTTACGTTGACGTTTGAATCTGAGTAGTGACACCAAACCCTCCAGCGGCTGCGTTTCCCCGATGACACTCAAGAGTTTATCTAAAGTTAAATGACTTCTTGTTAATTCATTAGTCTCCACTCACCTTTAGCACGTTGACGATGCTGCAGACGACCGACGTGACTTCCGCCTGACCACTTCCTGCTTCCTCCTCATTGGCTGAGGAGCGTCGCTAGGCTGCAACCAAGAGGGTTTCAGTTGAGTTTGTCCCAGTGCTTCATCGCCATCTAGTGGTCAAAACACCAAACTGCTTTAACGTGAGAAATGCCATCAACTACTCACACATTCTATAAGTTCTCTCCAATTGTTTTTGCTGGTATTGATGGTTAATGCTGCGAATAAGTAACATTTTGAAATTATTGTTTATAAACAAACATAACTTTTAGACTCAATGCAACAGAAAATGTAACTAACGTTAGAACTCAGTCTTCCACTAACAAGAACAAATCTTGTCTTATTCTAAGGGACATGCATCTTGTCGGGGGTCCTTGGCTGCAAACAAATTGAGAACCTCTGGTCTAAGACAGTTGTGTTCTTACATAACATGTATTGGTGCATGTCCTTCCCTCAGCACTGACAGTCATACAAATCTCGTCTCTTTCTGCGTTCAAACACTCTGGAACGGAATCCTCCTGTCGAGGAACACTCATGAAAGGCTGACAGATCTGTCGCCACTATTGTGTAACATGTTGACAAGGCGTGAGCCCCCCCTCCCGCATGGATGACAAACCCCTCAACTGTCAGGATAGGATTTAATTTTATTTATTTATTTATTTGTTTAAAAGCACAGTTTGGCATTTAAAAGGCAGAGTCACATTGAGAAGCTTGGTATTCTGTAGGAAGACATTTTTAATTTTTTTCAGGAAGGCTTTGCTTTTGTTTAACTGCTTATGAGGGAGGCAGAGCGACTGTGTCCGTTTCACAGGGGGAAGAAAATGTACCACCCGGAACGCAGCCCGACACGGAGACGATGCACAGTTCTGACTCATTGGTCATTTGTGCACAAGCAGGGGAGTGCAAAATAGTCTTATTTCCAAAATTCTCCTGTTATCACTTAAAGTGACTGCTGAAATGGTTGTGATTAAGAGGAATCTGTGTGGGTGATTATGCCTCATGCTTCAAAAATGATTTCCCCCCCTCTGTGCTTGTCCATCTCGTAGTTGCCAGAACTGGCGTTTGATCAGTCCTGTCAGATAAAGTGAAATGTTCCCGTCCCCTGGAGGAAAACAACATCAGTAGTGCCAGTTCTGCTTTACTACCACCCTCTCGCCGTGCCAGGATTATTTCATCAGCTGCTGTTTATTGGTACATAAGATTTAGAGCGGCGCCAAGAAAAAAAAATTTTCATGCAAAAAATAAAAATAAAAAAAAATACTGCCGCCTTATCAATCCGAGTGACAAACTGACGGAGTGGAGTGTCACATCCTCGCAAAACGGAGGCCCCGTAGACCTGCTCTATTTGCCCAAGTTAATTACAGATGTCAGGCATGGTCAGTGGTGGGAGAATTCCTCATTACACAGGAAACGACGGGCAGGACTTAAAGTTAAATCACCGCTGAATCATGTAAGCCCAAAAGGAGGCTGGGGCACGGCTCTGTGCGGGCTCCAAGCGTCAAGCATGGTGCACCTTCCGCCACGCTTTACAGTCCCCCCAAACTCCGTCTTACTGAAGGCGGGCGGCCCAGACACTTCAACACGTCCACCTTCAGGTGACGCGTGTGCCTGGCAGGGAGAATATGACTCAAGGAGTGCTTAAGGACCAGGGACAGCTAAGTTTAGCTCCAGATTAAGATGGAAGGCGAGGGGTAAAGGAGCAGATGGATGCGCGATATGACCGAAAAGGATGCGCGGGAGGATTTGATGGATCGCCTGTGATTTAGAGAGAGGCAAGGAGAAGCAGGAGGACTTCTGACACAGACTGTGATCAAGCGGCGTAACAGATGGCGAGGAAGAGAAGCGCCAGATGTGGAAGGGGAAGACAGAGGCTTTTTTCTTTCTTTCTTTCTTTCTTTCTTTTTTTGCTCTTTTGTGCAGCCAATCTGCCCAACAAGGAGAGAAACAAGCAACCAATTCTGGGCTTTTTTAGGTCGAAGATCAGCCAATGACTGCTGTTCAAGATCAAAGTGAAAACTACACTTTTGCTGGGATAAAAACAACAATTCTCAAGTTCATTTTCTCAACAACCACTCAGATACTGTTCTGTCACTTTGTAGAACATAACAAAACCTTAAGTAAAGCTCTCAGTAACGTAAAATTGCTCATATTCAAGGTGGTGGTATCCGTATTGGAACGGTACAGCTGTATTTACACAATATCAACCCTTTAGATACAGATTTAAAACCACAAGCATTAGCTTTATATAGTACAAGATGAAAACTCTTCAAATGTAGGGAATAGGGCTGTCACTTTGTATTCCAAGTTTGAACATTCGCGGGGGGGGAGGGGGGATATTTATATACAAACTGTTATGAACTATTACACAGTTTAGTGGATCAGAGCGTCTGAAGTAGTTTGCCTCATGATCCAGCAGAGGGCGATCAATATCAGCGTGACCTATTGCGTGCCCTCTTGAGCCATCATGGATAGTAAGTCACAATTGTTACGTTGTTTTGCTCCGAGGAGCTCTCTCTCTCTCTCACACTCACACTCTCACGCACACACACACACAGAGCAAGTCATGTCAAATTCATTCAAACTTGATTTTTTTAGAAAAAGTGACCTAGTAAGGACCTGTGTTTGAACTGAGTGTGAATGATTGTCGATGAAGAAAACAAAAATACATCAGAGTGATACAAAGGCATTTATTTGTTTCTGGCATTAAGAACCATTTTGGCATTTCATTATGGCATTTTCATCATTCACTGATTTGAATGCTGCGTATAACACAGTGGAGTGTATCAACAGTTACTGGACCCACAATCATTTTAGTGAAGTTGGCAAACCCTTTTTTTTCTCCAGAGATTTAAATCTTTTATATTTTGGTCAAAGATATATATAAATGATATATATATATATATCGTTGATACTGGCTTACAGAAGAGCAATTTAGCAAAAATGGTAATAAGTAATTTTTTTCTGACAGTCCACTTTCTGAAAGTTCACTAAAGGAGGTTGGAATAATTTGTAAAATTAATTTGTATAAATGTGGTGCTTCTAAGCAATATTCGTACCCTCTGGACTCCGGAGTATAGTTAATATGAATTTTAAACACTACTTTTTTTTGTTAATGCTGCATGAAGGCAATTTCATAGAATATCAACTTGTAGTCCAGCATAGTCACTGTCATACACATAAATGCATGTATTCTGCTGTAGGAGTAAAGAAATAACGTCTGATGCATTGATTCAGTCCTGAAAGAAATATGTTTCAAAGAGTTGGGTAAACATTCAGCAAATTAAACATTTTTATACAAGTGCTCTCTCTGATTTTTAACTATTCATACCTTTGACCAAATGTTGGTTCTAGTAAACAAGAGACTGCCACTATCACCCAAGTCCTCTACGGTGAGATGGGCCCGTTCAGAGGACCTTCAGTCGGACCCCTGGTCAAAGTTAAGATATGTAATAATTTCTTTATAAGCTTTATCCGTTTACAGCAACAAGCCATGGAAAGATGTGCACAGGCTGTTCGAACGCAAACATATAGAGGTGTGAGGGCACTTATGTGAGAACACTGAGCAGAATGGGACCTGAACATGGAATGACGATGTGAACTCCACAGAGCAGTGGGACTGTCGATGGCTCACATGAGCCTGGTCATGGCCCCGGAGAGGAAATCCTCGTAGTTGAGTCGGACGTTGCCCGTCATGGTCGTGTCCCTCTCCCTGAAGACCTGCGTCATGCTCTGCAGCTGGGTGCACACCTGGATGAAGCGGTCCAGCTGGATGCCAGGTCGCGCGCCCCGCAGGGTGAAGCGCTGCACCAGCGTCTCGGAAAACTGGGGACTGAGGTTGTAGCCCATCTGAGCGAGGGCTGAGGAGAGGAGGAGAGAACAGAGTGAATTTTTGTTTTTCGGCTTGGGGGTTATGTTTTCACCTCTGAACATTTATTTTGTTTGTTTATTGGTAAGAAAGCAAGATTACAAAAGAATTTATGAACGGATTTTGGGAAGGATAGATTATGGGTCAAGAAAGAACCCACTATATATTGGTGCAGCCCCGGAAAGAGAGGCAGTGCGGGGAATTCGTTTTCACTTCTTGTAACATTGTGAGATAGGTGTTTTTTACCTTTTCCCAGATTTCCAACAGAATAATTCATGGATCTTGATGAAAAAAATCTAGCATACTTAGGGGACTGAAATCTATGAGTGTGTGAAATTATGTGTGGCTACTACGTGCCAGTCTAGTTTTTTGTATGAGATTAAAACCACAGATTATACCAATGACGGATTTTGTTTGGATAATTATACTGACAACTGACTTCTAACACACACAGTAGCTGGAATACCTTGGTGTAGCTCCGTGCCACTGATGTTCCCTGAGCGGTCTCTGTCATACTGCTGAAACAACGCCCTCCACCGCTGCATGAATTCCCACAGCGCTGAGAAGCCAAACAGGTCAATTCGACCTGACCGGGTCTTGTCAAACATGTCTGAGAGGAAATACAAAACACAGCACGTTCAATCAAACATTGGTTTCCTTCAGTTAATGTTGCACATTCTTTTAAAAACGTGAAGTGCATTTCCAACATGTTTCCAGCAAGCCCATCAGCGATCACCTTGGATCTTTTTCTTGTGCTATTTAGAAGGAATACACAGAAGTCACACCTCTCTTATTGCAGTAATCGTACACCTCAGTCGCTGCCTTTGAAATGCAACTGGAATGCAGGATAGTTGCAAAACAAAAACAGTCAACAAGACAAACATGTCTCATGCATTTTTTAAGTCTGACTCATGAGGAGATTCCTGTTGATAAGCTTGGGAAATTTCAGTGGCTACTCGTATTTCAAACCAGCCCAATTTCTTTATCTCCCTTATCGGAAGATTCCGCACCCTCCCCATTGCTGTATTTGTTTTGATCTCTCTATTGTATTTGACACAGATAAAGTCTGTGTCACTCAAGAATCCCTGTCAAAACGCTTTCATCAACACAGATCTACCCCACACGCCACCGAGCATTTCATTTCACTGCAGCTGCTCGACTTACTGATCATCAGGAGGCAGGTCTCGTCATTAAAAGCCGACCAGTTGGAGTTGACGAGCGCCTGCTTCAGCTCCTTTGGGTTGATGAAGCCGCTGCGGTCCGTGTCAACAGTCTGGAACCACTGGTATGCCTCTGGGTTAATGCCAGGAGGCATGTTACCTACACAGAGGAACAATAAGAGGAAGAAGAATGAATATACCCGCTGTTTGAAGATTGTTTTTTTGCACCTTGTTTCCATCACTTCCAACTATTTCTATTCATTTTATTTCCTGTTTTCCATCCTTTTATTTTCTACAATCATACTCTCTCTCTCTTGGGCTTTGAGGAGAAGCTGATGTGTGGCAGAAAAAAAGAGTTAGTCAAAGAAAGAAGAAAAAGACAGTGAACATTCTTAGAAATTAAGCATCTGCCTCGTTTCAATGCAAAAGAAAAAAATTGTTTATTTATCAAGAGATGAAGAAGCACTTCTGGTGTCTGACAGATGAAGCTGTGTTGACTCAGTTAAGCAGAAACCTGATCATGAAAAATAATACATCGGTGCTTGACTGAGTGTTTTTCTTATAGTAGGAAGTTTAGTAGTATAACTAGAATGACTGTAACATAGAATATACTCTTTTTAAAAGATGTCTGAGTTAACAAAGGTTAGGAGGTATTAACAACATACTGGAAGAATCTATAGTTACATATTACAAATAATAATGATTATTTCCAGGGTTCCTAGATCAGGGGTCAGGACTCACTGAGGGGGTCATGAGGTACTGACAAGGGGGGGTTACAGGGTGATTTCCAGAAATTTCATATTTTAGCCATAATTGTAACTATAGATTAAAAAAAAAAAGCTAATAAAAAATATGTAATCAGTCGTTTTTGTCCCTAAGGTGATTGTGATAGATTAGCAACGAATTTGGCGAATTAGCTAGAATCCATATCTTTGTATGTTTCAACCACCTCCAGGAGTAATGAGGGGTCCCAAGTCTCTGGCATCTTTACTGTGGGGGTCAGGGGTTGAAAAGTTTGCGATCCTGTACTGGGGCTAAACTCTGGGATAATGAATCCTTATAGTCATTTAACCTGTTGACATTCTGTTGAAGAATACCTCCCCCAACCTTAGTTAAACATGCTCAGTGTAGAGGTGGGTTTAAAGGTTGTGAACAAGTCATCTGAGAGGGAGGGAGTGTGTGGGGGCAAGAGAACATTACCTGAATACATGGATAAAAAGAAAGGGAGTGTAAGAAAATATGGTGCAAGACGAGGGGCGGAGTGGAGAGAGGGCTGGTTGTCAGAAAAATGAATGGTTAGAGAGGGGCAGGTGACACTTCAGGCCAGACCCTGATAGATTCTGTCCCTGTGGGGAGTGACGGCAACGGCAGCTTTCAGGTTCTGACTTCCACTTACCTGCTACAGGAAACAGTGTATTCACACACACATGCACTACACACACACACACACACACACACACACACACACACACACTACACACTCTTTACCCATCTGTCTCTTACTCTGTTTAGCCCTCACTCAATATTACTGGAGTCATCACTCCAGCTGTGTAATCCTGCTGAGGGGCACAAACTGAACCCTGTCTCTACACGACTGTCTGGGAACCCAAGTCATTTTCTATCCATCATCTCACCAGAGAGCGAGGGAGGACGAAAACACAAGAAGAAGCAATGAAGAGGAGGGGGAATGAGCGGCTATCTGCAGCCTCCTCACGTTTAGAATATGCTTGTTCAACTCCCACAGGCGGAGGAAGCAGAGGATGCTTACACAGCCCCAGTGTCAGCCTATAGTTACCTGCAGGAGCCTGGTGGCCGTAAGGTGCTCCATGATGCTGCTGTCCCCCGTAAGCCCCATAATGCCCACTGGGGGCACCGCCTTGTCCATGCCCATATTGCCCTCCATGACCTGGGACTCCACCGCCGCCATAATGACCTCCTGGTTGACCTGCAGCACCTCCGTATGGAGATGATTGGGGAGACCCATAGGGACCGCGGCCACCACCATATGGAGCACTTGGTGGTGGGTTGCCCCCTCCTGGATAGCCCTTCAATGACAGACAAAGGTCACCAAAAGTATATGAGTGCAGTAGCAGGTAGAAGCATTATATTACCAGAGTACCACATATATAGAGAGGTTTTAAGGTGTATGTATAGAAGTAGTAGCAGTGGTACATTCCAAAAGATATCAAAAAGGTGTGAGCGCTAAATATCTGAAGTGGCTAAAAGTTGCCATAACCACTGCTGAGTGGGTCATTCTAAAACACTGGAAGAAGATTATCGAGAATGGTTTAACACCGTCACAGAAACAGCATCCTATGAACACCTCAATCATAAGGTTAATAATAAACTGGATGTCTTCTTTGAAATCTGGAAAATGTTCAAACTAATTAAATTAGTGTTAAGCTTGACGATCTTGAAGCCAAAAACACAGTCAAAGCCCAGCGGTGCAGACAGTTGGTATGTGTTCTGGTTAAAGTAGTGGGAGTAATGGCAAAATACTTTTTCCTAAATATTATGGTTGCAACCTTTATATACCTCATTTAGATTTTTAATTATTTTCTTATTAATATTATTTATTTGTATTTTGTTCACTTATTTCTTAATGTGCCCTAAACATGTCAGTATTGTTCTCCACAGTATGTACATGGTCTCTTTGTAGTACAAGAGCAGCATCACGCAGATGTGTTGTGTACATTTACTAACTCATTTAAGCGTGGGTGTATATGTACAGTATGTTTACATGTATTCTTTAGCTTGTTTCTTCTGTTTTTGGAATACTTTGACTTCCAGTATACGTACATCATACCTGCTACAGTTGAGGTTGCTATATTTTTTAAGGAAACAGTAAAAAGCCTAATTCAAATACATTCTCTCAAGCTGAACTTTAAGAGTTTTGAAGAAACTTTACTTGTATGTTCCATTGTCTCCAGTGTATTACTCCACATTTCCCAGGGAAATAAATGTGTTGATCTACATTCATCAGCTACAGTTAATGTGCAGATTAAGATTTAATTTATACATGTATGTAAAAACATGATGACGCTACCCAGTAAATACATAAGCAGACTTGAAATTAGCCGATTCATGAATTAGTTAATTGTTAGAGAGATAATCGCCTGCTGTTTCAAACATTGATGAACCATTTCAGTTCGTTTTAAAGCAAATATTGTGGGAAAAAAAGTCAAACATTCAGTTGATATACTGCTTTTCTTCACAGTAGATCTTTGACAGATCCTATACTTGGACTTTGGACTGTTGATCAGACAACACATCAATACAGCACGGAGATCTCTGGGAATGTTAACTGGCAAGATTCTCTGTCGTTCACGTCATGTATGTTCAGGAGTTGTACGTGTGTACATACTGTAGACATACAAGTTCAGTTGTCTATGAACACCCATTCAACTCCTGTTGATGTTTTCTCCGCTGGTTTTAGACATTGAATTACTTGAGATCAATTCAAAGTAGAGGTTCTGGGCAAATGTGCAACATTTACACCTCAATGCTGCTAACAGATGTGTCAGTACCACTAATCCAGCTGTCGGTTACGGACAGGATAACAACATAGCACTATGGCTACTTGGACTTTCACCTCGCTGACCTAACTTCCACACTAGCGACAGTAACGAGTTAAACTAGTGGTGGTTAATCTTTACACGGAGCAGTTGTTAGCTCAACTTAGCTCAAGTGTCTGACTTCACTGATCCAAAGTGAAAGATTAATGACAAACCAACACGCTGCTAGCAAAGACAGCACAGGAGCTAACGCTTCACTCGTGTTTCTAAGTCACACAAACGTGATGATAAATAATAAAACAGATAGTAAAGTTGTTCAACAATGTTAGGACGTTGTTATAATAAACATATATAAAACACAAAGGCAGTATTTCTGTACCTGGCCGTAGTGGAAACTCATGTTGATCTGACTTCACTTCCTCAGCGGCAGCACACTGCAGCCGGATACTGCACCGCCCGGCTCAGCCTCACGATTGGTCCATTCAGGCGTCTGTCAAAACCGCACCCGCGTCCCCTGCTCCTGATTGGATGGTGGAGACGGAAAAACGATGACGACAGTACATGAGTGTACCGATACTTGATTTAATTGTACTGTCTCCGGAACAAAAAGCCGTGGGAACTATTCCAGCTCGTAAGAAAAAGCATTTTAATGTATTTTTTTTAATATTTTACTTTAGCCTTAATTATCGACCAAGTGTATTATTATACATACAAAAATTGTCACCCCTTTTTAAAAACACTACAGCTTGGAACAAATTCAATATACATTATATTCAATGTGTTTGTGTTTAGATGTGTGTGTGTTGTGTATGTGTGTGTGTGTGTGTGTGTGTGTGTGTGTGTGTGTGTGTGTGTGTGTGTGTGTTAATATGTGTGTGTATATATATGTGTGTGTGTGTGTGTATGTATATGTATGTGTATAAATATATATATATATATATGTTTATATATGTGTGTGTATATATGCAAATTTATGTATGTATATATAGACACACTAAACATTCCTTCATCATTTCATTTTTATTTTTGTACATATTTATTTTGTACTCAAATTCATTCATTGTACTAATCTCTGTTGTGAGTAATAAAGTGGGCTTTTTTTGTGACACCGACAAAGTTAACTCACTGTTCGATCCTGTAGTAATTACAGGGTTTGCCAGGAGTCTGCTTGAGTTTTGACTTGATAATGAATATTTTAGGGATTTATTTTAATCCCATTTAGATTAATGAATATTAAGATAATCCTAAAATATACCAATAAATAATTTACTGGTGTTGTATATGTATGTATTGTCCCAATATGTAACCAGTTTGTTTTTTCTATATACCAGCCTATTATTTTTTAATGGCTCTTTTCTTTTATCATGATGTAATCTTTACAGAATGGATGATACTGCAAAGGTATGCATAGATAAATACATAAATACTGTACAAATATGTGAACAGTGTAGGCAGGCCTATATCAGTGAAGTCACACACATGCAGATATTTATTGATTCATGTATATTTTTCAAATTAATCAAAAGGAACACATACACTCAGGTATTTTTTGAAATAACTTTATAGATAACAACAATAAATACAAAATGTACAAAGAAATATATTATCTTGAATCTTACTTCACTTTTTGAAGTCGTGAAGAGCTGTGAAGTCGTGAAGAGCATAATAAAGACCATTTTCTTTATAGTACATATCTAAGAACAAAAACTTCTCAAGTTATCTCTTCAGATTACTATGTTATCGCTAAAGCAGAGCTTTGTGTGCTTTATGTTGTTTTATTCATTAGGGGGCAGTTTGTAACTGCACCACATTTGAAATTACATTTTATTTTAAGTTTGCCACAGGCCAATAGTAATACACAAAAAGACGTACACACACATCTGCACACTCAATCACAGACACACAAACCAATAAAAAACTTCCTTTGTAATCCTCTGTTTTTGAGGACTTCATTTGTAGGCACCAGGTCTGTGCTCTTGCACAAAGTCATTCAACATGATCATATTTACAAAACTCTGCCTCAGAAATCCCCTGAATTGGGGAAATCTCTTTGGCGTTGAGCTGCAGTTCTCCATGTATTCTAGTTTTTTGATAACTTTATTCAGTTCTTCAACCTGGTCGCTGCCACATTAGCAGCCTTACATTATTTTTTCTCAATTGACTCCTCAGCCTTGATGTTACTAAGGTTCTGGACAGATATCGTAGGATCCACTCTGATTGATGATCTGGACCTGAACACTGACCTGGGCGCTGCCAGCGGCACCATCTCGTGATTCTGGGTGAACATCCTCCTGTCAGACTCCGCCTTCCTCCTGAGGATCTTCTGAAAGCGTTTGCAGATGAGGTAAATCATCTCGCAGATGCACATTAAGACGCAGACGGCAGAGGAGACCACCATGAAGATGGTGAAGATCTTCTTCTCGGTGGGGCGGGATATGTAGCAGTCCACCGTGTTGGGGCATGGCTCCAGGGAGCACTTGGACAGGCGGGGCATGTCGTAACCATGGTAGACGTAGTACAGGATGTAGAGGAAGCCGGCGTCAAAGCCTGCTTTGAAAATCAGACTCACCTATGAGGAAGATGAATGAAGGTTAAACTGGGAGTCACATCATCAAACAATATCCAAGTTAAGACCAAATAAAACAACGTTCACTCCCTTTGTTCTTACCAGGTAGGTCCACCACAGCCCTCCACGTTTCTTCCCAGGGTTGGCATAGAGATGGTTGCCCTTGTGTGTGGTGGTGTACTGCGTGTCCTTCTTCTCCCGATACTTCACGTGGCCGACCACCATCAGCGATGGGCAGGTGACAAAAATAAGCTGCAGGGCCCACAGGCGGATGTGGGAGATGGGAAAGATGGAGTCGTAGCACACGTTGGTGCAGCCCGGCTGGGCCGTGTTACATACAAAGTCCTTACTCTCATCACCCCACACACGCTGCGCGGCCACCACAAACACCATCACCCTGAAAACGAAGACCATGGACAGCCAGATGCGGCCGAACACAGTGGAGTATTTGTTGACCCCGCTGAGGAGGGCCTCCAGAGCAGACCAGTTCATGGCTGCTGCTGGTGTCGAGGTGGAGGGAGATGCTCTTCAGGTAGAAATGGTGGGATGAGGTCCTTGATGAGATGATCTTGAATAATGTGAGAGTGACAAAGTAGATTGGAACAGGGATAATAACAAACTCTCTCTAGATTGATAAACACATTTTCACGATGTTACTTTCATACATTTTATTTTACTTTATAAAGCAAGAATTTTACCAGGGTGCAGAAGGGCCAAAATCAAGTTTCTAAGATGGGTGAAGACGGAAAAATCCTGGATCGTACATTTTCCATGTGCTAATTTCTTAGACCCTCCCTGCTTGGTTAATGCACCCATATATATAAGTACCACAACAGCTGTTTATAAAGTGAGCTTTCTGTTACAAATACATTTATACACATTTATAGCTTGATGTGTTTCTGTTGTTTAGCATTTTTTTTATTTAAATCAATGCTACCATAATAGTAATATTGCATGCATTGCATTGCTAAGAAGCCGAATAAATATCACAAACAAAAGCAATGTTAATATGTTATCACCAGCGAGGAAACAGGACACCGTTCTCACAAACTCATTCCCAGACAAAGCTGGTCTCTGTTTACACGGAGCCACCTTTTCAAAATGGACTGATTATACATTGGTGAATGAGTCATCTTCGGAGCCTCCCTTTGCTAAAAGGACAAACCAATACTGTCAACTCTATCAGTCAGCTGTTTGAGCGGCGTGGCTGATGATCAGGCGACCACATTGTTCCTCTTTGCAATCCCACACGCCCTTCTACAGCCCACAAAGCGCTGTTAAGGGAGGACATTTCCTTTGTGAAGAGGATGTTAGGTCAAAATATCATCATGTGGATTTAATAGTTTTAAGAAAGAGCTGTAATGTACATAAGGGCAGGGGCGTTGCAACAGCGTAAGCAAAGCAAGCAATAGCCTAGGGCCCCCAGCTGAGAGAGGGCCCCAGAGAACAGCTGATCCACAGCATTGACACTTTTGTTCAGACCCCCTTAAAGTGTAGAATCCACCCAAAATGACACCATGGTCAGAAACCCCCAAAAGGCTCAATTATGCTGCTTTTACATACGAAAAGAGATTCAATGCAACATATACACTGGAGGGGATTGAAGGGTAGAGAGTTTCTGACAATAACAAACATGACGACAGTGAAGGAGGTTGTAAAAATGAAACTCTTGAGACAGATGCTCATATCGTACGGTCATCTCACTTAAACTATTGACTACACTGCCCCCCACGATTTATGGTGATACTATTCTGTTTGGTCAATTTCATCCATATCCATAAGCTTTCGTGTACAAATACGGACGAAATGAACGCAGAGAACAGACAGAGGGTTCCATCTGTATGCGTGTACGTATTGTAATGGCAGATTTTGCATTGGTGTAATGTTTAATAGAAGAACAGATATGTATTTAGAAGAAGTAGATAACAAATGTGTTTTCTGTGACTTAACTACGGGAAGTTGCAGAAGGAAGTGTTTATGACCCCCACATGTGTGTCTTAGCAAATGCTTCACTGCAGGGGTTACTTAGTGTGTCTGATAGAGATGGGTGAGGGGAACTCTGCATTGTATACAGGACTTGAGTCTTTTGATGTTGTAAATCTAGATAGGGGATCTCGGAGACAGATTGTCTCACACCAGAAAGGCACACCAGGGGGGTGAGACGGAGATCTGAGACAGGAACTCTGCCCAACCTGGTCAGACATCAAGAGACTGAAGTATACCTTTTGGCTCCTCGCGGGGAGGGGCTTCTGATTGTATAAGTGAAGTGATTCTCCTGTGCTCTGTGCTCATTCTATACACGTCACACTAGGTGGCTGTGTGGGGTGAGCCCACCTGCAGGTGATTTAGTTGAACTTTCCTAGAGACAATGTTATGTGTGTATTATTATACAATAGAGTATGATTATTAAACAGAAACTGCCACCACAATTTTGGCGTTGTTGGCAGGATCACTCGTGTGAGCAGACACTCTGGATCTCAATGCTGAGGAAAGTCTGGGACTCATACCTCAACAAAATGAGGGCCGAATGCTTGAGAGCCAGGAGTGCACTCACTGAGGTGATCCAACGGACCTGGTCTGGAAAACAAGCATTGTCTCTCGGGTAAGTAAAATTAAAATGTTTCGATCTTTAGGAAAAGGTCCAGGAAAAAGAGATTCACTCATTCATTGTATTGAGGGACAGACGTGTCTGCATGGCAAGGTTTTGGAAATCGGTGTAGGATCCAGGAAGCTTCAGGTTTCGATCTTTAGGAAAAGGTCAAATATTATAGATAAGATTGGGCTCTGATGTCGGGCTCATGACTAGTAGTTATTATTAATATATAGTAATATTATTATTATTTTGCAATAGAGGTGTAGCTGGGACGGAAGGACCAAGGCCAGGTCCGGATCGTCTCAGTACAGCAATCTGTTGAAAATCTGATAATTCCAGTATATTTTGTACCTGCATGCGTGGTGCTAAAGAGAAGTGTGAATATGAGATTTCTCTAAGGCATTATATCAGGCAGAGTATTTAAAATGTATTAAGGAATCAAAAACGTAGGAACAATAATGGAGAAATTTGCCAAGTGATCAGGAATTACAAGAGGTAATTACAATTGACAACATTATATTGGAGATGGGTTTTTATTGTTCCTTACAAAAGCATTTTTTGAAGGTTGGTTGAAGGTTTAAAGCATTTTGGTGTTGGTTGAAGGTTTAAGGTTACTAACACTAAAACACTAATAAACTAAACTTAACAAATTTTGTTGATGGATATGTGTGACTGTGAAAGAAGAAACATGTAGAATTTGATGAAACTAAACTGAGTATTTAAGCTGAGGATTTCAGCTGAGAAAGCAGAGGAGAAAAGAAAAAGAGAGGAATCTGAGAATCCTCGAACTGGAGAAAAAGGTGAGTATATGTTTAAATATATTTGGGGTATAATTGCGTTTTAAAAGCTAATAGTAAAAGGAAAAATAAACAACCTCATAACAAATCTTAAAATAATTTTTTTTAAGAGATAGAAACGATTTGGTTAAAAAATTAAATTAAGAGACTTTTAAGTTCTTTTCCCATATAAGCAGAACTTTATTTTCCAAATTTCGTATTCTGCTGAACAAACCAGAGTTAAATTTATAAAATGAGAGTCGGGTTCACAATTGCTGAGACAACCTATTTGAGAAAATAGGTTTAAAATAGAGAGGATGACTGTGTCTTTTCTAATGGGAAGTTTGAGTTTAAATTATCTTTGGTAACTCAAAACTAAACTGCGTGTGAAAAGAGAGAAAGAATAAGAACGAAGTAGAGAGGACAAAGAAAAAGGAAAATGAAAGTAGGGATATTTGTGCTGGATTGAAGAGTGTATGGATGTTGTTTAACTGAAGTGAATATGCAGGAACTGAAATAATCTCCAGTCTCAGTGTCTCCGACTAGATTCTGATCTGGACTCAGCTCCACCAAGAGGTGGGCAAGAGAATGCCCTGGGAAGCAGCGCACACAGTGCGATTGATTAGCGGTGAGCTGGGGACAGTGAAGGAATTCATCTGGTGAGGACACTGAGATGGAGAGAGAGAGTTTCAAGCACGTCACTAAAGTAAGAACACGGTTACACACACACCATGTGAATTAATGTTAGACATAGAACAGATGATTAAGATTGCTATTGACCATTGTGAGCTTGATTAGAAGATCAGTAGAGAGAGGCCTACTGTACTTTATGCTAAATATTTTCACAATGATGTGTATAAACTAATGCCCGAACACACAAATCACAGTGAGTGGTAGAGACATCACATATATTTGTAGATTCAGGAACCGGAATCAGTTAATAGATGTGAAGAGTGATATTACTCCAAGAATGAATGTTGGATATCTCATAATGATTGGAGCAACAGGTCTATCAACAGTGATAGAGAGATGCACTGTACAATTGCTATTTTTCATGATGTGGTTGAAGGAGATTGTTTAAGATTCATTTTTGCTGTTACCACACTGCCTGATAAATCTTATGGGTAAAGATTTGATGTGTTCATTGAGTAGTATGTTAAATTTTAAACACCGCAGGGCATTAGAGGTAACTGGAGTCCAAATAACATCTGCATTTGTTAGATAGAGAAAGGGGGATTTGACACTAGCATATCAATGGGAGGTCTAGACTCTTTTCTACTCTCTGGAAGTAACACCCTCTTGCGAAAGGCAGAGGCAGAGAGACTTCAGACAAATGTGAACATAGATGTTATTTACTCAGAGAAGCGGACTTTTAAGTAAGAGCAAATTAAGTTTAAAAAGGTTATAGAGGATGTGAATTAAAGAAAGGATAAAGTAAGTTGGTTGTATTGAGATAGTAAACACTGTGTTGTCTTAGTAGGTTTGATAGACTCATTGACTAAAAGATTTGTTAAAATATCAACTTTTGATTAAAATACTACTGGAGGGGAAAAGACATTTAATACCAATAAGATATTTTAAAGAGGGTTAAAGGTTAATCGCAAACGATTTTCCATAGTGATAAATGAAATTAGGAATGTTGAACTCATTCCTGAATGTGGTAAATTTTTTGATAAAATATATTACGATTTTTAGTTTTGGTGTAAACAGTAATGATATTCCTGAGTTGAAACAGGTACCGTCATGTTTGTGGACCGGGCACAAATATGTTTTTGGGTCTGATCAAGGGATAAGACCCAACTAGAAAAGAATATCTGAATCCTCGTATGGAATATGTAAAGATTGTCTGTTAACACACTATTTTTTTCCTGTAAGGAAAAACAAAGGAAGCAGAGCTTCAAACAATGTTTTAGAGTTTCGACAACTGCTGAGAGAGCTGTGATATTTGATGTGTGATATGTGACGCTGTGATATATGACTTTACTGGTGCCAATATGCTGATAGGATGATTTTGCTTGAGCAAAATACCTCCCACCTTTTAACAACCAGGTGGCTCAGATATGGGACAGTATTGCCTTAGATGATAGACATCACTATTTAGAGATGCAATGTTTTTTTAACTATGCGACTCTCTTCCCTACATCAGTAGGGATAGCCACATGATTGCGTAGCAGTTTTCTTAACTAAAGAGAAAAAAGTTTTTTCTCCTAGTTTAGAATTAGATTTTAAGAGATAAACAGCTAATTATGCAGAAGTGATAGTTGTTTGGTGATAAGTTCAGCATCAAAGGATGCAGCAACTGAGATAACCAAGTGGGTTTACGACTGTGTGATACAATAGAGGCTAAACCACTCCCATCACACTATTGTGCATTGACTGAAGAATGCAAATACGCTAGTGACAAGAGTGTCAAGAGCAACACTAATAGCAGGTTTGCATGGGGGTGGCAAATGATTTTGGCCGAGTTGATTGAATAGGAGATTCATGAACCTATTTCACTTCACACTCATCTGTGTGCTGATGGATGCTGTGTTATTATGCAAACTGTATGCAGTCTGCAAATGAGGAGAGCGTATTAAAGATTTTTAATGATTAACTTAATGTAGGTTATAGGAGCTATAAACAAGGGTCAATCGCAATTAAATAATTTTGTAAGAATACAGATTTAATTTAATAAATTTAAGGAATAAACTGTTGGTGGATAACAGTCTGTTTGGTGGATGACAGACTTATGATGTGGGTCGCATGGATGATATTGTTTAACTTATGTATGTTTCTTCATTAGTTTGAATTGACACATGACTGTAGTCAGTGTGTCAAAAGGGAGGAATATAGATATAGATATATTGGGTGTACAAAACAACACTCTAAACAATACTCAATAAAACTTTTTTTATCTGAGTCGTGTAATTGAATTACAATTAAAGTAGGTAAAGAAATCCGGATTCCACAAAGTGAACAATCCACCACCAAGCAAACAGTTTGATCATTTATAGAGGAATTTGATAAAGATTTAATTGAATTGAGTAAGTTAGATAAATAAATAAATACTGTCTTGTTCTTGTTGACATGTATGCTATGCAAGTAGAAGCTTTCCCCACATCTAAACAGGATTCTTCAGCAGTGGCGCAGACACTGCTCGGAGAACTCATTCCACGTTGGGAAATTCCAAAAAGATGTCCACTGATAATGGTACACCATTTGTAAGCACAGCTTTAAGGATGCTGGTGAGTATGGGTATCGACACGAGGCAACATCATGCCTATCATCCCGCCAGTGGCGGGCAGTGGAAAGAAACAAACAGTGGAAGGAGACAACAGCACATTGAAAAACGAATTGGTAGATATTGGGTAAACCTATCCCCTGTACTCTTTAAAATCCACAGGCAGGTGATGGACTCCCTACCGAAATCCATAGACAGGGAACTGCATGATCTGAGACCAGGAGACTGGATTGTGGTGAAGGACGTGAGAAGGAAACCAGGAGAGCACGTCGATGGAACGAGTGCAAACCAAGTGCCTCTCACCACACAGACGGAAGTGAAGGCCAACCTGGAGACATGCAAGCCATTGAAGGAGGATTTCCGGAGCCACGAGTGGATTCTACAGGACGGAGCGTGCGTTGTGTCAGTGTGCGAGCCTTCAGCCTTCAATTGTTTCGTGTTTGCAAGCAAGGAGAGGTGTGGAAATGATTAGGGCCACACGTCTCTAATCTCAAGAAGAGGCAACACTTTGAAGAGGGGGTTGGCGAGGGCACTGCTGATACAATAGCGCCGAAGGGGAAAACAACGACACCTGATGGGACGACTGGGATGCAGTTCGAGGAAAAGATGGTTTCCCTGTTCATGAACACCGTCATCGTCGTCCTGCCACCAATAATATGGCATGTGAAACCTTGGCAGGAAGAAAAACGCGAAATATAACTTGAGCATCGGAGTCAGGACAAAAGGAGAACTCATGTTCGACTTCCCTGATGAACTGACAAAGCCTGGAGAATGCATGGTTTGAGACCATGAAGACACCAGAAGACCCAAGCTCATTTACAGATTCAACTCATTGTGTGTAATCAAGAGATGAGAGTTCCACAGTGTGAGTGTCTCCAGATGAAAGGTTTTGGAGGACTTGCCCCAGGGGGGAGCACTGTGAAGAACACACACAAACAGATGAGTTTGCTCTGGAGATGGAAGATTAACATCTTTAGAGGGGGGCTGGGTTTCCAACTCTTTCTCCCACTATCTAGGGTCAGGAATGACTCTGCATCACAGAAAGGCTTTGAGAAAAGATGCTAGCCAAGAAGGTGTTTGTCACATAATCAGGACGAATTGGGTAACACACACAGTGAACATTTTGACAATATGATGCATATCGTTTCAAATTTTAAATGACCTATTGTCCAGAGAAAGAACAAGGACACTTAGATTCCTGAAGGGCGGAATTGATGGTCACGCCTACTTTTGAATGATTGCAAAATATGTTATTGAAGTTTGTTGAAACCTATTTGATTTTTCATGTGTGTACTAGTGTTGTTGAACTGTTGTATTGTCTTTTGAGTTTAAGACTATGGTTATTTCCTTAATCAAGTCTATGATTGGACAATATGTTCAACTTCCTGAAACTCATCTATCCTGGATGCTTCCCTTTCAGGATGATGAGATGGTATAAAGATGTATAAAGGATATTGAGCCTTTTAGGCTCAAAGGGGGAATTGTAATGGCAGATTTTGCATTGGTGTAATGTTTAATAGAAGAACAGATATGTATTTAGAAGAAGTAGATAACAAATGTGTTTTCTGTGACTTAACTACGGGAAGTTGCAGAAGGAAGTGTTTATGACCCCCACATGTGTGTCTTAGCAAATGCTTCACTGCAGGGGTTACTTAGTGTGTCTGATAGAGATGGGTGAGGGGAACTCTGCATTGTATACAGGACTTGAGTCTTTTGATGTTGTAAATCTAGATAGGGGATCTCGGAGACAGATTGTCTCACACCAGAAAGGCACACCAGGGGGGTGAGACGGAGATCTGAGACAGGAACTCTGCCCAACCTGGTCAGACATCAAGAGACTGAAGTATACCTTTTGGCTCCTCGCGGGGAGGGGCTTCTGATTGTATAAGTGAAGTGATTCTCCTGTGCTCTGTGCTCATTCTATACACGTCACACTAGGTGGCTGTGTGGGGTGAGCCCACCTGCAGGTGATTTAGTTGAACTTTCCTAGAGACAATGTTATGTGTGTATTATTATACAATAGAGTATGATTATTAAACAGAAACTGCCACCACAGTATCTGCTGTTCAGCCCCATGCTACTGTCTTTCTGCCAAAAGCTTTGTAATCTTAGAGTTTTTGTTGAAGATGAGATTGTCTATCATGTGTCTTGTGTTTCTTTGGAGGAGGGGCCGGTTTGCGTCAATCGGGTCTTCTGGGTCCTTTTCCCCTTGGGCCTCCAAAGTAGTCCCTTGTAATGCTACAAGTGATAACATTTCTCAAAGAATTTATTTTTGACAACAAAGGGCGGGGTGGGGGGGGGAAACCTCCTTCTCTTCTGAATTTACATCTCATTCTGATGAATGCTCACGGCCTGACAGGGAACTAGTTGGATAACAGCCTCGCTGTCCACTGTTCCATTTCAATTCTGCCTCGTCTGATCCCGAGCATTTGAATTCAGAAACACTTTCCCTGAGCGTTTCGGCATCACTGTAGACACGCTGAGCTGTCAAATCAGCTGCTATTTTCTCTCTCATCCAGCATCCCTGACTATTAAATTACACAGCATAAGAAGAGTTGGCTCAATAAATGCCCTCACAATCACGACAGAGGCAACCGAACGCCAATGACAGACTTTTAATCACGGCCAATGTTACCTCCACTTTATCTCGCCTCCTAAGTGGATAATACAGCCGGTGATATTAATCTTTAAATGTGAGTCAGCCTGAGCCTCTGAGGCTGCGACGTTCCGCAGTTTTACCTTGAGACGAGGCAGTTGCTACCATTCTCAGCTTCAATCCTCAGCTTTGTCATTTCATTTAGAAAAATGGTAGCCTACATAACATAAATTGCATGTTTATCTTATAAATGTTTATTTTAGCTTTTGCACAAACATGCAAGCATCCGATCGCGCCTACACAGACACAATCTCTGAGGTGACACTCAGCCCAGATGGGAGAGAAAACCTCAGAGACAACAGTATATCTTGTCTCGGGGATATTGCACAGGTGGACCACTATTTGTTATTCGCGTTTGATCTAGATTGCCATGTTGCCGTCTTCAGCAACAGCAGCCGCGCTCGTCTGTCTCCTCTTTAGCGGAGTGTTTGTCTTTCCTCTTGTTGTGACAGAAGAGTCGTATCACGATTTCTCAACAGAGAAGCCTCTGGTTATGTAAGGTCTCTGATTACAATTTACATACTCAATGCCATGCAAATACAGCTCTACAGTGCATCCTCTTGCAGTAGGAGTCTGACAGAGTTGTGGGAAAAGTCAACAATCATAAAGTTTCTCAAGATCATGCAAACAGGTGAGGTGTGAGGCCTCCTTGAATACATTGTTTGATCTTGAGTGAACATCATCAATATGTCCACAGCTTTATTTGCACCTATATAGAGTCAGCTCATCTGACAGAGTGATTCTTGACACCGACTCGCTCAACCTGTTGAGCGAGTTGCAAATGCTTTCCTATCGACCAACCTATCGGTGTCTGTATGAGTCAATGCTCTGTATGAGTCAATGCTCCTCCTCCTGTCTTAATGAGCATTGACTGTATGAGTCAATGCTCCTCGCTAACAAGGTGGGGTTGGATTTCTCTTGAGTGTGGTCTTTTCTTTGCTACCTCTTCCCAGCACTGCTTTTCTTTCTTCTTCTGTCTCTCGCTCCCCTTGCCTTTTCATTTCCGACCCTGACTTTCTTCCCCTTGCACACTTCAGCCAGAGGAGTACTGTTTTAACAAAACTCGTTCCTTTGTGTGTGTGGCTCCCCCCCCCCCCGCACAACATCCTCCCCAGGTGTGATAGAAGAGGAACAGTAACTAACGATGTTCTTCCACTTTTAGCATCTCATTTTTCTCACATTACATTTTGGATTCTTCTCATGTGAAATTAAGAGGAAATTCACTTACACTAAATTTAATTTATTTCATCTAATAATTACTAACAGCATGTACAATTATACACAAAGCTGAATCACCTTACCTGTGTCAGAGGGAAGCCTTGTAAAAAGACGCTTCCCGACGGCCACCTGAGTTGTGTCCCGGCAGGACCTTGTCGAGTCGATGTTAAGTGACTTGAGAGTGTTACCTGAGTATTTTAAGGCTGAGGCGTGGACCGACCGGAGGGGAGGGTGGAGCTTCACTTACAGACACACACATGCTCTCACACACGGGTAATTCCAACTTGTTTAGCATTGGCAAACATGTTGCAGGTGGTTTCAAGGGCAAACGTGTGACATGTGGCAGAGAACCTGCATAACGTGAAAGAGAAGAAACAGCTTTACAGACAAACTGGACGCGGCGATGTAAAATAATGTAATAATGATAGTTAGACTAGAGGCATTTCGGGGAAAAGGTAAGCATCAGGCAGCTAGGATCTGTAATATGAGAGATAACAGATTTGCATGGTGTTGTTTATGATGTGATACTGATGCCAATCAGCAAAGTCTAGTCTGTGAGTGTGAGCACATGAACATGCTGGTTTCAAGCATTTAACCTTTAGATCCCACTTAGTATCTGCTTCATCAGCTCGCTTTTACTGCCCCTAAGCACCGAGATGACTTTACATCCACAAAATTAAAACTGGGGATTTTGGGTGCCCCTTCTTAGCCTATTCAAAAATGAAAGTGTGATAAGAATCTGAGTAGTTTTGAATCAAAAGTGAAAGAAAATGCAGTGGAATTATCCCTATTGGGAAACATCAAAAGTTTCCCCAGCACAAAATTAAATCGTCTCCTTCCTGAGCCAAACAACCACACCCCCACACACTCATAACGAAATCAAAACGAACATTCACATGACATGAAAACTGATCCGTTCAGGAAATCGCTTAATAGATCATGACAAACAATTACATACCACAGGAGGGAGGGATTTCTCCGAAAAGCCCCGGACATCCTGGTTTGTTTTTCATTGTTTGTAGGTTGGATTTCATTTCTTTAGTTTCCAAGTGATATGCTGACAGAGACACTTTCTAAATATATACCGTGAATAAAAAAAAAATGCATTATCTGTTTTCTAGGTTTTTACATTGTTGTTACCATTTGAAGCAGATGAAATGAGCAACCCAGTAATTTCAGTCAGGGTGTGACAAAATCGAACCTGACTTCCCTACAAGCCACAAAGCAGGTTTCCTCATTAGGTTCCAGCTTTTACATGACACCAGTGAGTCTCTCAAACAGACTGCACCTGGCTCAATATCGTTCAATATTATACTGTGTTGCATTGAGACGAAGCAGACATGCAGGGGGGAGATCAAACAGACAGACAGATGAATGCCTTTTCTATAAAGGATATGTTATGACCTCCATTGGCCTCTAGGGAATGCTAATGCTCCATCATGTTGCTGCAGTTTATTTCTGTGGAGCAGAGAGGGCGAGAGGAGAAATGTTTAGTAGACAGAAAAACGGAGGATCTCATCTCGCCTGTTAAAAAAGCAGCCGCAGCATCATCTGTGAAAGAGAGAAAAGGCAGCATCCAAGACAAAGCACCAGAATTGGGCGTCATCACTGGTTTTAATTGCGTGGAAACAAAGCTTTCCTGCGTTATTTAATTGCATCGACCGACACATTTATTATTTAAAGCAGCAGCAGCTTTTTGGTGGGATTTAAGAAATTGTATTTGCATATCAAAGCTATAGCTGCATGACCACTTGTAGATTTTTCTTAATACTCCCTTCCACTTCAGCACACTGCTGAACATGCTCAGCCTATCAGAGTGAGCCCATCCATACCCACCAAGTGTTAAGTAGCTCGGAGCGAACATAACATGTGAACATGTTTGGTTATTTCGCTGTTCACAACTGTGCCACATGAAATTAAGAGTTTTGTTGGGGGGGTTGAGTCTGAACATGGGTTTTATTGTTAAATTCGCCCTCTAATCCAGCTAACTGGTTTTCACTACTGTTTTTGCAATGTGTGGTATGTCTGCACTCATTTGTTATCATCATTGTGCAGATGGTTATCATCAGGACAATGTTGGTTGGTCGCTCTGACAAAGGTAAAATGGACTGGTGGAGCCACATTAGCAGAAAATGATGGTTGGACTTGAATGTTATTGTCTCCTCAAACGTCTCTTAGTTATGCTATCTCTCCAATGATGTAACAACAATAGAGGTTCTTCCAGTATAGCCATTAAGACTACATTTGGACTTTTCACATACCACCAGATTATCAACAGATCACACATGACTACCTGTTTGGAATATGGACACTTGGTGCAATCACGTGCTGTTGCCATAGTGAGAAAAATTACTTCCCTATTGGCGAAAACATTTTGGTAATCGAGTTCCCAAGTTGCTGACGTCATCCCTTATAGACCAATTTGCATAATTTTACAATCAGTTCTAAACAGTGTCCAAGTTTTGTTTCTCATATCAGCTTCAGAGCTCATGGACACACCGACGTCTCACCAACGGCTTCACAACTCGGGAAATGGGAACTTCAGAGAAGCATGAGAATGCAAATTCACTGCTGGTTTTGTGGTTACTTCCTGGGTATAGGATGGCTTGTATTTGCCTTGTACAATAGTGTGTATGTGCTGGCTGAGCATGGCCCCTGCTTCATGCTAATGTCGCCAGTTCTCCCACACACCTGTTCCACATCCTGCGATCTTCTCCACACCTATTTCAGGACTGCTCGATAACCACTTCTCTGCCAGAACGTCATTTTGTCTTGTAGTATTCACGCTTTAACTAACCTTACTTCATATCTTGCTTGCCTTTGGAAGACCTGCCTGTCTGTACTCCAACTGTAAATAAACTACGTCTGCGTTATCACATGCCAGATTATGAGATAGACATGCCTCTAGCTCTTCTCATTAGCCAGTTTAATATGGCGACCGTTTTAAAGGTCGGCTATGCCAACCTGAAATGGATCTACGTTTCTACTTTAGCGGTGTAGGTAAGGAGTTATGGTGACATGCTTAACAATGCAAACTAATATCACTAGTAAAAATGTATAGAAGTATATGACAACTGAAATTCCAGATTAAGTTCTTGCTCGCAAAACTATTTAAGAATGGTGATGTAGCTAATTTAACAGTTGGCTGATTTAGCTTGAAACTGTGAAACTATTGATAACATGTAACCCTGTCCAGCGTAAAACATATTTCACACAAAAAAACTAAGTTTAAATGACATTACTTCAGATTATCTACAAACAGTAAACCTCTGTGTTTGCCACCGTAGAGCTGAGAGCTTTACACAGCGAGGTCAAGCTGACAAACAACAAAACAGAGAAGTATTTCCAGTCGCTGCAGCAGAGCTTAACAGCACCACTGCTTAAACTCCCTCTAATGTGGTGGCGGAGGAAAAAGAGAGCTGATTCATTCTTGACCTTAGATGAACTCTAAGGTAACGAATTCCACACATTGCCAAGACTTTAAATTTCCTGAATGGCTACACCGCTCATTCTCTGACTCACCTGTCTGAATACAGAAAGGATCAATTTTCTTAAATGAATTCGAAAAGTTTTGGAGACTAAGTGTTTTTTCTCTACCCTGAAAAGGAGAGTGGGATTCAGACACCTTTTTACTAGCAGGTATCTGAAGAAAGCTGAAAGGTATAGGAGGCCGCACACTCTTGTGAGTCACAAGGGCAGACCATTCAAGAGAGGCCTGCAGAATAATGAGGGTTCACAAGGGTTCTTTACGGAAGCTGGATGGTGAAGAGGGATATATCACCGGATGTTTTCTTCCCGAGCAGCAGCAAAACCATTTCAGGTGAAGCAACCTTTCTGCAAAAACCCCTTGTGAAAGTGTAGACGTCGCAGAAACAAGAAACAAAACAAGCAGGAAGCCAGATCGACACCACTCTCCCCCACTCTGCCTCTGGAAAGCACAATCTAACCGAATCTCTTCAAATGGTGGATTACATCTCGGCACCCCGGATAGTTTCTACAGTAACCTGCTGGCAATTCTAGAGGCTTGTTACTTCTATCTTTCTATAGGGCAGAGACCCCAAAAGATTAACTTGGCCCAGACTGATTGGTTGAGCTTACAAATATCCTCATGATGCTGAAGATACTAAGTGAGTTGCAAAGGCCCATTATTGTGTGCAATAACAAAACAAGTGGGGAATCAAAGAGAATGAGCCTAGAAGAAAATATGAATCACACAAAACCTCTCAAGCTTCTTTCTCTCACAACAAACAGCACAAAAGCATTTGTAGAAAATATGGTGTTATTATTTGATGTAAACTGTTGCACAGCTTTTCACCGAACATCCAAACACTGCTGACACAGTCATCCTGGCCATAGTCCTGTGTCTTGTCTCTCTGATACTCCTCAACAAACCGCCCTCCCACCATCAGGCGTCTGTCAAAACCGCACCCGCGTCCCCTGCTCCTGATTGGATGGTGGAGACGGAAAAACGATGACGACAGTACATGAGTGTACCGATACTTGATTTAATTGTACTGTCTCCGGAACAAAAAGCCGTGGGAACTATTCCAGCTCGTAAGAAAAAGCATTTTAATGTATTTTTTTTAATATTTTACTTTAGTCTTAATTATCGACCAAGTGTATTATTATACATACAAAAATTGTCTCCCCTTTTTAAAAACACTACAGCTTGGAACAAATTCAATATACATTATATTCAATGTGTTTGTGTTTAGATGTGTGTGTGTTGTGTATGTGTGTGTGTGTGTGTGTTAATATGTGTGTGTATATATATGTGTGTGTGTGTGTGTGTGTGTATGTATATGTATGTGTATAAATATATATATATATATATATATATGTTTATATATGTGTGTGTATATATGCAAATTTATGTATGTATATATAGACACACTAAACATTCCTTCATCATTTCATTTTTATTTTTGTACATATTTATTTTGTACTCAAATTCATTCATTGTACTAATCTCTGTTGTGAGTAATAAAGTGGGCTTTTTTTGTGACACCGACAAAGTTAACTCACTGTTCGATCCTGTAGTAATTACAGGGTTTGCCAGGAGTCTGCTTGAGTTTTGACTTGATAATGAATATTTTAGGGATTTATTTTAATCCCATTTAGATTAATGAATATTAAGATAATCCTAAAATATACCAATAAATAATTTACTGGTGTTGTATATGTATGTATTGTCCCAATATGTAACCAGTTTGTTTTTTCTATATACCAGCCTATTATTTTTTAATGGCTCTTTTCTTTTATCATGATGTAATCTTTACAGAATGGATGATACTGCAAAGGTATGCATAGATAAATACATAAATACTGTACAAATATGTGAACAGTGTAGGCAGGCCTATATCAGTGAAGTCACACACATGCAGATATTTATTGATTCATGTATATTTTTCAAATTAATCAAAAGGAACACATACACTCAGGTATTTTTTGAAATAACTTTATAGATAACAATAAATACAAAATGTACAAAGAAATATATTATCTTGAATCTTACTTCACTTTTTGAAGTCGTGAAGAGCTGTGAAGTCGTGAAGAGCATAATAAAGACCATTTTCTTTATAGTACATATCTAAGAACAAAAACCTCTCAAGTTATCTCTTCAGATTACTATGTTACCGCTAAAGCAGAGCTTTGTGTGCTTTATGTTGTTTAATTCATTAGGGGGCAGTTTGTAACTGCACCACATTTGAAATTACATTTTATTTTAAGTTTGCCACAGGCCAATAGTAATACACAAAAAGACGTACACACACATCTGCACACTCAATCACAGACACACAAACCAATAAAAAACTTCCTTTGTAATCCTCTGTTTTTGAGGACTTAATTTGTAGGCACCAGGTCTGTGCTCTTGCACAAAGTCATTCAACATGATCATATTTACAAAACGCTGCCTCAGAAATCCCCTGAATTGGGGGAAATCTCTTTGGCGTTGAGCTGCAGTTCTCCATGTATTCTAGCTTTTTGATAACTTTATTCAGTTCTTCAACCTGGTCGCTGCCACATTAACAGCTGTTGTGCCATAATGCATCAAACGTGATACCATAAAATGGTGTGCCTTTCGGCATTCAATAAATTTGGTTATCAAGATAAAAATATTAAATATTAATATTTTATTATTAATATTAAATAATAACTTTAATTGATTAAAGTTACCTCGGGGGCACCACCCTTCAAAGGAAGGGAAAAGATAGCCAATTTATTGATTAAGTCTCATTGATTAAGGTTCTAACTACAAATTTGGAACTCTGATTAACAATTAAATTAATAACTATAACCAAAATTACCATATAAATAGTTAGCTAAGTTGAAAGATATGGGGTTCTTGACAGTGTAGAGGTTGGCGAAATTCACTTATGCAACATTAATAAAAAAACATTTGTGAAAGAAAAACATTTATTATGAATATAATAAAGTATAAAAACACAAATTACTAACGGTATAATTGCTCAACAAAGATAGGTATGTGTGTATACATGTGTGTGTGTCTGTGTGAGTCAGCGTGCTTTCAAGATGGTGGCTGGCCAAAGAGATAACACCCTTCCCCCACCTATTGGAATGTTTACGACCTGTAGAGATAATGAGGTGAAGAGTTATGCGTGTGTCTGTGTGTGTGCCAAATTAGAGAAAGTTACTAGATTGGATGCAACGAAAGACTGTGAAGAGCATAACAGACTAACATTACTTTCTCAATAACTTGTACCCAAAATATCACAACACCACAAATCAAACTTATAAACCTCACACAGAATCGAATAAACAGTCTTGCTTAGCCTAGTATAATTATTAAGCCCAGTTGTGTTACCAGTCCGTGGAAAGGGGAAAAAGGAAGTTGCTGTGCAGTTCACAGTTTTGTGTCGTCTGGCTGGTTTCAGTTGAGCGGTGTAGCTCGGTTGCTGGCTGAAGTTTGCAAGCAGGACATCGAGTCGCTGCTAGGACGTTGGTAGAGCTTGGAGGGGGCGAGGAGGTTTCCTTGGTGAGATGAGCTGGAAGCTGCACCTTTGTGCTCCTCTCGAAGAGTTGGATGGGAAGAGAAGATGTGAGCTGGAGAAGAGGCTCCACAGCCTTCTCTCCTTGGAGGGAGTGTAGAAAGAAGACTCGACAGCCTTCTCTCCGTTGAGGGAGTTTAGAAAGAGAGCTACCCTTCTCCCCGTTGAGGGAGTTTAGAAAGAGAGCTACCCTTCTCCCCGTTGAGGGAGTTTAGAAAAAGAGATCGAGAAGCTGGAGAACTTAGCTTATATTGGCCCGGTGACCTCACAGGTCATGGGGTGCAGAGGGACCAATGGGAGTTGAAACCTGTGTCCCTGGGGGGGGTTTCCACCCCTCTGTGTGAAGTTGATGCCCTCTGGGACATTGAGTTCCTTGCTCTGGTTTTTAATGGCCCCTGGGAGACGGAGTCCTGGAGGGACATGCTGCTTCAGGCTTTGATGGCACATGTAGGCTGAAGTGTGGTTTCACATAAAATGGGCCAACACAGCCTTACATAATTGTTTCTCAATTAACTCCTCAGCCTTGATGTTACTAAGGTTCCGGACAGATATCGTAGGATCCACTCTGATTGATGATCTGGACCTGAACACTGACCTGGGCGCTGCCAGCGGCACCATCTCGTGATTCTGGGTGAACATCCTCCTGTCAGACTCCGCCTTCCTCCTGAGGATCTTCTGAAAGCGTTTGCAGATGAGGTAAATCATCTCGCAGATGCACATTAAGACGCAGACGGCAGAGGAGACCACCATGAAGATGGTGAAGATCTTCTTCTCGGTGGGGCGGGATATGTAGCAGTCCACCGTGTTGGGGCATGGCTCCAGGGAGCACTTGGACAGGCGGGGCATGTCGTAACCATGGTAGACGTAGTACAGGATGTAGAGGAAGCCGGCGTCAAAGCCTGCTTTGAAAATCAGACTCACCTATGAGGAAGATGAATGAAGGTTAAACTGGGAGTCACATCATCAAACAATATCCAAGTTAAGACCAAATAAAACAACGTTCACTCCCTTTGTTCTTACCAGGTAGGTCCACCACAGCCCTCCACGTTTCTTCCCAGGGTTGGCATAGAGATGGTTGCCCTTGTGTGTGGTGGTGTACTGCGTGTCCTTCTTCTTCCGATACTTCACGTGGCCGACCACCATCAGCGATGGGCAGGTGACAAAATAAGCTGCAGGGCCCACAGGCGGATGTGGAGATGGGAAAGATGGAGTCGCTAACACGTTGCAGCCCGGCTGGGCCGTGTTACATACAAAGTCCTTACTCTCATCACCCCACACGCGCTGCGCGGCCACCACAAACACCATCACCCTGAAAACGAAGACCATGGACAGCCAGATGCGGCCGAACACAGTGGAGTATTTGTTGACCCCGCTGAGGAGGACCTCCAGAGCAGACCAGTTCATGGCTGCTGCTGGTGTCGAGGTGGAGGGAGATGCTCTTCAGGTAGAAATGGTGGGATGAGGTCCTTGATGAGATGATCTTGAATAATGTGAGAGTGACAAAGTAGATTGGAACAGGGATAATAACAAACTCTCTCTAGATAGATAAACACATTTTCACGATGTTACTTTCATACATTTTATTTTACTTTATAAAGCAAGAATTTTACCAGGGTGCAGAAGGGCCAAAATCAAGTTTCTAAGATGGGTGAAGACAGAAAAATCCTGGATCGTACATTTTCCATGTGCTAATTTCTTAGACCCTCCCTGCTTGGTTAATGCACCCATATATATAAGTACCACAACAGCTGTTTATAAAGTGAGCTTTCTGTTACAAATACATTTATACACATTTATAGCTTGATGTGTTTCTGTTGTTTAGCATTTTTTTTATTTAAATCAATGCTACCATAATAGTAATATTGCATGCATTGCATCCTGGTCTCTATTGTGTTAATGCTCCTCCCTAAGAAGCCGAATAAATATCACAAACAAAAGCAATGTTAATATGTTATCACCAGCGAGGAAACAGGACACCGTTCTCACAAACTCATTCCCAGACAAAGCTGGTCTCTGTTTACACGGAGCCACCTTTTCAAAATGGACTGATTATACATTGGTGAATGAGTCATCTTCGGAGCCTCCCTTTGCTAAAAGGACAAACCAATACTGTCAACTCTATCAGTCAGCTGTTTGAGCAGCGTGGCTGATGATCAGGCGACCACATTGTTCCTCTTTGCAATCCCACACGCCCTTCTACAGCCCACAAAGCGCTGTTAAGGGAGGACATTTCCTTTGTGAAGAGGATGTTAGGTCAAAATATCATCATGTGGATTTAATAGTTTTAAGAAAGAGCTGTAATGTACATAAGGGCAGGGGCGTTGCAACAGCGTAAGCAAAGCAAGCAATAGCCTAGGGCCCCCAGCTGAGAGAGGGCCCCAGAGAACAGCTGATCCACAGCATTGACACTTTTGTTCAGACCCCCTTAAAGTGTAGAATCCACCCAAAATGACACCATGGTCAGAAACCCCCAAAAGGCTCAATTATGCTGCTTTTACATACGAAAAGAGATTCAATGCAACATATACACTGGAGGGGATTGAAGGGTAGAGAGTTTCTGACAATAACAAACATGACGACAGTGAAGGAGGTTGTAAAAATGAAACTCTTGAGACAGATGCTCATATCGTACGGTCATCTCACTTAAACTATTGACTACACTGCCCCCCACGATTTATGGTGATACTATTCTGTTTGGTCAATTTCATCCATATCCATAAGCTTTCGTGTACAAATACGGACGAAATGAACGCAGAGAACAGACAGAGGGTTCCATCTGTATGCGTGTACGTATCTGCTGTTCAGCCCCATGCTACTGTCTTTCTGCCAAAAGCTTTGTAATCTTAGAGTTTTTGTTGAAGACTAGATTGTCTATCATGTGTCTTGTGTTTCTTTGGAGGAGGGGCCGGTTTGCGTCAATCGGGTCTTCTGGGTCCTTTTCCCCTTGGGCCTCCAAAGTAGTCCCTTGTAATGCTACAAGTGATAACATTTCTCAAAGAATTTATTTTTGACAACAAAGGGCGGGGGGGGGGGGAAACCTCCTTCTCTTCTGAATTTACATCTCATTCTGATGAATGCTCACGGCCTGACAGGGAACTAGTTGGATAACAGCCTCGCTGTCCACTGTTCCATTTCAATTCTGCCTCGTCTGATCCCGAGCATTTGAATTCAGAAACACTTTCCCTGAGCGTTTCGGCATCACTGTAGACACGCTGAGCTGTCAAATCAGCTGCTATTTTCTCTCTCATCCAGCATCCCTGACTATTGTTGGGGATCGAGCTTAGACAAAGGATCGTAAACGAGGCCTGCGTGTGCTTTTCAAGGCCTGTCTAGAGTTTTGCTCTCTGCCAGGAGACAAACCTCCAGGGTTTTGACAGAGCGGCCATGTTGTCTTGACCGGGGCCCGAGGTCAACTTGGGCCTTCTATTGGCCGAGAGCCAACAAGACCCCCGGCCCTCTCCAGGAGGGAGGCCGGACACTTCTCAGGTGATAAATACCGAGAGCTCCCCCAAATCATTGCTCATTTTCCCCGTGCACTGAAGATAGGACCAGAACCTCTCCAGGTTCCCTCCAGATGATCCAGACACTTAAGGGAACAACCACAAACGTTTGTAGTTTTTTAAATATTTTTTCTACTTTAACTTCATTCAACTCCTTTTAATTTTTTACTTGAACTTTACTCTGAAAGGACCGCAGCAAAAGTCGAATACTCGCCGGCCGAGTTATCCACAGACTTTTCCTCCGCTCCCACAAATCATAGCTGCTCCGCCGCTATTCATCCCTGCAGAAGAGCAAGTTTATATTCGCCAAGGCATTGAGACTTTTCGCCACGGAGAACGAGACCGATTTCTCTCCACTTTCCGGCCGCAGCTTGGCCCCGCTGCCATCACACGAAGCAGCTGATCACTGTTTCCGACGGCCACGAACCAAATCCACTCGTCTTCCCGGAACGCGCCGCTCGCGCACGAACCAACCGCGGAACATCGACAAGTAAGAGGCTTATGTCTGGGCAGAGACTAGTTTAATTATTAGTGTGTTACTATTTGAGCGTACATTTGTGTGAGACCGCCGTGTCTAATTTTGTCTACATTGTGCCCGTGCGTCGTGACGTATTCGGCATTTCCGGCTACGTCACCGCGTTGTGTTACCGTCAGACCGACTTTACGGAGATTCTAACCTATTAAAAGATCGGTACACAGCGGGACGGATCTTAGTTCGTTCGCTTGGGTACCGAGTGGTAGAGTCCCCGCAAAGCTGTCTCTGGCGGTGTTTGAGATCTCCTCTGATAAATTAGTGTATAACTTTTCCTTCCTCTCTCTCTTCTCTCCTAAATCCGCCTGCACGCACGTCCGAACTGCATCCCCGCACTTCACGTCTTATATACATTCTAGAATCTAGATAGTGCGATCGCATCTCGACGCCATTCGGCGCTTTGAACCACGAGATAGATCAAGTAACCTTTGTCCACCATTCCCTTGTGGTCAAACCACATGGTGCACCGCCATTTTGTAACCCGACACCACGTGTAATTTGTACGCCATTTTGGATTTCGTAACCCGACACCACGTGTAACTTGTACGCCATTTTTGATTTCGTAACCCGACACCACGGCTTTAGACGCCATCTTGTCTCCATCTTCCCCGTACATATACACACACACACCCACCCACACACACACAGACACACACGCACACACACATACTCGCCTCCGGGTAGACACATTGGAGGCATTACATATGTGTTACGATTGTAATAGATGCTTGTGGTGTTTTATCTTTGATATAGTGGGTTTGCTGTGATAATAGTCATTGAGTTACATTGATGTCATTATCTTAAATAAATCCCCTTTTATATTTAAAGTACCGGTATTTTTGTGATTCTTTGTGCATATATATATGTGAATACAGCTGGATTATGACTGCCTGTGCTCGAACTTAAAACCTTCACTGTTCATTATATAATCATTAATAGGAAATATTGAGATTTCTAATTGAACTTTTCAGATTATGAGACTGATCTTTATTGACTGATTGTTGGTCCCTGATAATAGGGTGGTGCCCCGTCTTTGATGAATTATAATTATAACTTTTATTATTCTTAATTGATAGTTTTATTGTTTTTCATTAATTATTTCATTATTCTTAATTGATAACTCTATCATCTTTAATTAATTATTTTATTATTTTAATTAAATAATTTTATTTATTTTAATAATCATATTTTATGATTATTGAAAACTAGCCAACATCCAGTCTACCTACTATTGCACAACATAATTGGTGCCCCGTGTGAGGCAATCTTATTCCAGCTGTGTCATAATATTTGTGTATAAAATCCAATAAAAAAATTTTGGGAAAATTAAAAATATATATATTTTTTTATTACTTTAAATTTTTTAATTTGGATTAAATTGATTCATTATTATTATTAGTATTATTATTATTATTATTATTTTTTTGAAAAACTTTTTTTTCCCCTTGCACCATTGCCAACAGGTATACTAGTGCTTCGTGTAACCGTGGTTGGCTGCTTACTGCATAGTAGTGGTTGTGTCATTTTGATGACCGATAAATAATAATTAATTTTAGAGAAAGACATAATTTTAGAAATTAATTTTTCTTTGATAATTTGTATTGTTTAAATTCCCCTTGCTAAGCAGACGCTGTGTAACTGTGGTTGGTTGCTGACTGCGTCTCAGCGGTTAGTAGCTTTTATTGGAGAGATTCTACATGCTTTTTTGATTTCGAGGAAACTCATAACTATCTAGGATTGAGCCGCCGAGCTATCAGATCACCAAACACCATCATCGAGCGTCTACTCGAAAACATATGGGTCGAAATCAAGGATGAAGATTTTGAGATCACCCCAAAAATGATGAAACACCTTGACAAAGCCGTTTTCAAAAAAATCTGCAAAAAGTGGCACGGTGTTGTAAGTGTGCTGTTTGAATTGGAAATGGAAGACCCAACACTGGACAAATATATTGTCTCTGTCTTCAAAGATCTGCTTGTGGACTTCCGGTTTGACGCATGGCGAAGTAGGTTGCAAACCGGGAATACTCTGTTCACATTCGGTCAAAATCCTTTTTTAATCCGTTTAATTCCATTCAACTATTGGTGCTAACGCTGACTTTAGCTGAGAGTATGAAAAAGACGAATAGAAAAACAGGCCAAACGGCAGACCAACAAGATAAAGAGACAAAACAAGCCGACTCAGATAAGCTAGCGGAACAACCGGACTCTGAGGCTAGCAACCTGCTAACCCTGCCAGATATGGAGAGATTGCTAACGTCCATGGAGGAACGCATTATAGCAAAACTTTCTGCTCAACTGTCGGCTGAGAGAGCTATTATCGACCAACACCACGAAACCATTCAACAGTTGGAAACCTCGCACAACGACATGCACACAAGACTTGAGAGACTTGAATCCTCTTGTGCAGCGCTCTCAAAAGACAACGATGAGCTGAAAGCTAAACTGGATGACCTAGAAAACCGATCCAGGCGAAACAATATTCGCATAATAGGACTGCCTGAAAAAGTTGAAGGACTGCATCCCACTTCATTCATTGACACATTACTGAGAGAAACATTTGGTGTGGAGGCTTTCCCTACCCCAACGATCGCTGACAGGGCTCATCGGATCGCCATGGTCAGGAAGAATCCAGCTGACTCCAGACCACGTCCCCTCATCGTGCGAATTCACCACTTCCAGACCAAGGAACGCATTCTGAAGCTAGCAAGAGAGGCCACCTCCGTTTCTTTCCGCGGATCACAAATTCACTTTTTCCCGGACTTCAGCGCTGAAGTCTCCAGGAAGAGAGCTGCATTCATCCCAGTGAAGTCGCAACTTAAAAATGCGGGATTCAACTACAGGATGCTGTTCCCTGCCAAGCTCCAGGTTACCGACAAGGACAGACAGGAGAAGCATATTTTTCTCTCACCCGACGAAGCTGTCTTGTTTGTGGAAAGACGTACAGGCAAATAGGGCTGGGATAATTCCACGCAGGCTGAAACATAGCGTGGGTGAGTAAGCTAACTCCAGATGCATCTTATTATACGAACTCTGACCGTAGCTTACTCCATAAGACTTCATATTAGTCAACTTTCATTATAAATGGTCGTTCTTCTTCTTACCTTGACTGCTATGTGATGCATAAAAAGCCCTGTTGGATTTAAAAAAAAGTTAAGAAAATGCTCTAGTTATATGCCAAGTTTGGTTGTCTACTATGTTAATGTGACTTAATTCTGGTCGTTTAACTTCGTTTTATGTACAGATGCTTGAAAAACGCTTTTTCTCCCTTCCTATGTTGTACTACATTTTTTAAGAGGCTAAATAGACTATTCTATACTATATCTTCATAGTTAGGCTATTTTATCTTTCAAAATCTAGAAAGGGTGGCACACGCCACCCGCAAACTGTGCCTCTTACTGTTACTGTTCCTGATACTCTTAAAAGGTGTTATTCCAAGTGACTTTGCGTTGTGCACATACCCTTTTAATGAAAAACATATTTTCTGTAATAACAGAGTACAAAGTGTAGAGTTTAAGCATAGGTAGCACGTGTTCTTTGTGCTTTTTGCTAAAGCAAGTTTTTCAGCCCAGCCTTTTTATTTTATTTTATTTATTTATTTTTTCTCTTTCATTTGTATTTTTTATTTCCCCCCTCTCCCTCCTCTCTGTGCATTACCCTCACCCCTCGCCATCATCTCACTTCACTATGGCTTCCCACAACTCTCAATTGATCTCAAACCTCATTTCCTGTGCGAGACAAAATGACATCCAGAGTTAACACTCAGTGTCGTTCCATACAGTGTGTCTCACTTAATGCAAAAGGACTAAATAACCCAGTGAAAAGACAGAAAATAGTATCCTATCTCCAGCAGCTAAAGGCGGATATTGCATTTATACAGGAAACTCATTTAAAAACTGATGCTGTCAGTTACCTTAAAAGAAGATGGGTTGGACAACTGTACCACTCACAGTTTAACGTTAAAGCCAGAGGGGCCGCAATCCTTATACATAAAGATATTGCATTTCAAGCAGAAGAGGTGATTGCCGACACCAATGGGAGATACGTCATTGTCATTGGTCAGTTATTCTATCTTCCTGTAATTCTTGTCAATGTTTATGCCCCAAATTTTGATGACCACAACTTTTTTACTAAACTCTTTTCTGCCATACCTGCCCATAACAATTACAACTTGATAATAGGAGGCGATTTTAACTGTGTGCTCAACTCCACACTAGACAGATCCTCAGCTAAACCTCAGGCTCTCACCAAATCAGCCAAGGTCATCAATGGTTTTTGTGCACAATCTGGTCTTTCAGACATTTGGAGATTTAAATATCCCAATAAAAAAGGCTTCTCCTTCTTCTCCAGTGCCCATCATACTTACACCCGTATTGACTATTTTCTGATAGATAACAGGTTAGTGGGGAATGCAGACTCTTGCCAATACCACTCCATTTCTGTCTCAGACCATGGAGCTTTATCCTTTCAACTGAGCTTGCCCAATTGCTTCAGACCCTCTGGCCATTGGAGGCTTAACCCACTTCTATTGGCTGATGAAGAGTTTGTAAATCACATCTCCTCCCAGATTAATTTCTTTATAGAAACTAACACTACCCCAGATGTGTCCCACTCAACCATATGGGAGGCGCTTAAAGCGTTCCTTAGAGGGCAGATAATTGAGTACTCCTCCAGAATAAAAAAAGCAAGAATGGCCAAACTTGAGACCATCTCCCAAGCCTTAGCTGATATTGACAAACAGTACGCCTCATCCCCCTCTCCAAGTCTTTATAAAGAAAGGCTGCGCTTGCAGACAGAATACGATACACTGACCACAGACAAAGCCACTTATCTACTCACCAGGGCCCGTTATAATATTTATGAATCTGGTGATAAGGCTGGCAAACTGTTAGCCCAACAAGCCCGCCAATCCGCCTCCTCTCGCCTCATACCTAAGGTCCATGGTGAAAATGGTGAGATCATGACCAACCATTTGGGGATTAACAATGTCTTTAAACAATACTACAGTGACCTATATAGCTCTGAGCAAGATGAAAACTCCCCAAAAATTGAGAGCTTCTTTGATAAACTCACATTTCCCTCTATCCCTCCGGAGCACAATTCACCACTTGGGGGAGAGATCTCAAACACAGAAATCTTAGAAGCTATTAAATCTTTAAAATGCAATAAAACACCTGGGCCAGATGGCTTTACCTCAGACTTCTATAAAAAATTTGCGCCTGAACTATCCCCACTGCTTCAAGCCATGTTTAATGAATCCTTGTCGTCTAAAGAGCTTCCACCAACCCTACGACAAGCTGCTATTACACTTATCCCTAAAAAAGGTAAAGATCCACTACAATGCGCTTCTTATCGCCCTATCTCTTTACTGAATGGCGATTATAAAATTCTGTCTAAAATCCTAGCCGCTAGACTGGAGAGGTTACTACCACACATAATATCCACAGATCAAACAGGTTTTATTTTAAATAGACACTCTAGCTCAAACTTGAAAAGACTCCTAAATATCGTGTATTCCCCTTCAGCACTTGTTCCTGAAATGGTGATTTCACTTGATGCCGAAAAGGCGTTCGATCGAGTTGAATGGAACTACCTGTTCTCAGTGCTCAAGCAATTTGGATTTGGTGAAGCTTTTATATCCTGGATAAAACTTTTGTATGCTCAACCCTTAGCCGCAGTAGTTACCAACGGTCAGCAGTCTGAATATTTTTCTCTGGGTAGAGGCACCCGCCAAGGCTGTCCCCTGTCGCCCCTCCTCTTCGCCATTGCAATAGAGCCGCTAGCCATTGCCCTTAGGCAATCGGATGAGTTTTCAGGCATAGTGCGAGGTGGACTTACTCACAAGTTATCCCTCTATGCAGATGACTTGCTATTATATACATCTAACCCTATAACTGCAGTTCCCTCAATTGTCAAGACTCTAAATCAGTTTGGGAAAATATCTGGCTACAAAATTAATCTCCAGAAGAGTGAAATGTTCCCTCTCAATCAGGCGGCCTCTCAAATTTCCCCATCACATTTCCCATTCAAAGTAGTTAAGAAGGGATTTAAGTACCTTGGAGTAGAAATCACGCCCTCTTTTCCACTGCTATTTATAAAGAACTTTGGGGTGCTCTTGGAAAAGTGTAAACAGGATATGGTGAGATGGTCCAGCCTGCCACTCTCCTTAGTCGGCCGAGTTAACCTAATTAAAATGATTGTGCTACCAAAATTTCTTTACCTCTTCCAAAACATTCCCATCTTGATAAGGACATTTTTTTTTAAAACTTTGGACCGATGCATAGCATCCTTCATCTGGAATGGTAAATCACACAGGATTAAAAGGCAATCGCTTGAAAGACCCAAAGGGCTTGCTGGCTTGGCTTTGCCCAATTTTATGTATTATTATTGGGCCTGTAATATCCAGAAAATATTGTTCTGGATGAAGGACTATCAACCTGACAGCAGTGAGGCCTGGATACATCTTGAGTGCACAGGCAGCTCGGTCCATTTGCGCTCTGTCTTATGCGCTCCGTCCCCTCCGACCCCACATACCCGATTTTTCCCCAACCCAATTGTCCTTAACTCAGTTGGAATCTGGTCACAGTTTAAAAGACATTTCAACCTGTCTACAATGTCAATTCACTCCCCAATTGTCAATAATTACAATTTCCCACCCTCTACCTTGGACTCAGCTTTTAAAATCTGGATGGCAAAAGGCATTACTTCCACACTTAGCCTCTTTTTTCAGGGCAAATTTGGATCATTTGCACAACTCTCCGAGAAGTTTGACCTGCCAAAATCACATTTTTTTAGATATCTCCAAGTAAGACATTTTGTGCAGAAAAACATTGCCTCATTTCCAAATTTACCATCAGATAACGCAACTGACAATCTTCTCACTCTGTCTCCGCACCGTAAAGGCTTAATTTCAGTCCTTTACAAGCAAATCTGCAACATCTCCCCCCAGTCACTGCAAGAAACTAGAACACTCTGGGAAGAAGACCTAGGGGAAGTAATGAGAGAGGATCAATGGGAGGCTGCGCTAAACTTAGTACACACATCATCCCCATGCGCTAGACATAGCTTAATTCAACTTAAAATCCTCTTGAGAGTTCACTGGACCAGGGCTAAACTTGCCAAGATTTTCCCTGATGTTGACCCCTCTTGTCCCCGCTGTAAAAGTCAACCAGCTGATCACATACATATGTTCTGGTCCTGCCCTTTCCTCAGAACATTTTGGGCAGACATCTTTCATGCTTACTCTAAAATGTTTGGTGTGGTCATCCCTCCAAACCCATTATGTGCCATTTTTGGCTTTACTGATGAAGCTCGTCCTCTTAAGGGCAGGGCCCATGTTGTCATAGCTTTCACCTCTCTGCTTGCCAGACGTCTGATACTACTCTTATGGAAGGAACAAACACCACCCACATTCAGCAGATGGATTAGAGACACCATGTCTTTCTTGAAACTGGAGAAAATCAGATATACTCTGAAAGGTTCCATACAGAGCTTTGAGAGAACCTGGACCCCTTTCTTGTCGTACTATGAGAGCATACAAAGCCCACTACAAGAGAAAGATTAGATGGCAACCATCCCCCCCCCTCCTTTTTTTTTTTATTTAATTTTTTTAAATTTTTTTAAATTTTTTTAATTTAAATTTAAATTTTCTTTCTTTCTTTATTTATTTTTTGCTTTGTCTGGCAGCATTGTTGTATGTAATTGTACTGTAATAACTCAATATTCCTGTATATATGTGTATATATATATATATACACATTCTAGATTCTGTCTTAATGTATGTACTTCTGCTGCATGGGGTAGGCTGGCTGGGGGTGGGTGGGTCTTATTGTGGGTAGGGGTATAACCATTAGATTTGTGATGTGTAATTGTATAATTGTATTGATTACCCAAATAACACCAATAAAAACTGTTAAACATTAAGATCTGCTTGTGACATCACCATAAAGATCCAGCGCCATCAGTAGATTTTTCTCCTCATTGTGCTTCTCCAAACTCTTTTCATGATTATTTCTGTTTCTTTGAGAATTAAACACTTAAAAACAGAAAACAGTAAACTAATAAAAAGATATTCAATATATCCTCATTTCTTGGTGTTTTTATTTATGCCTCTTAAGCCCTTACCCTTAAAAGAAATGGTCTCTTTGTCTATTACAAAAGATTTAGGAATATATATATATAAATATCCATAAATTGTCTGTCATATGCAACCCCATATGTATCTCTTTTCCACATGACAATGTTTCTTGTATAGTTTGGTTGACATTCTCAACAAGGTTGTAGCGTAGGTTTTTCTAAATTGAAAATGAAAGAGTTGGGCACCAGACAGGGCTTCTTCACCTGTCAAAATGTTAATGTCTCCTAGTAAGAGAGTTAACCCGATAGCTTATTTACCTAACTACAAAAGGTATCAAAGAAAAGAAACCACAAACAATCAATTCGTTAATCAATATATATTCCATTTAATTATTCAATCAAGTTAACAATCAAATCAAAAAGGTATAAATTACAAACAGATAGAACTCATTGACCAAAATATCCATGTAATCAATGCAAACAATTCATTTCAAATAAGGAACAATTAACCGTCTATCAAATAAACATATGAAAGAAGCTTCCATTAAGAGTTCATGATGAGTATAGGCTGAGTTCAGATCATGTGAGATTGTGTGTGTGAGGAGAGTGTCTAGGAACAAAACCGCTTGTATATATGCTATCTAGTTCATAATTCGATTTGTAAAGAGGGATATATGTGTGTGGGTGTGTGGTTGTTGGAGAGGGGAGTTAGGGGTCCACTGAAAAGGTAAAAGTGAGGGAAATGTGTGTTCTTTATGGCGGTCCTTTAATCTCCAGGTAGAGGGAAGATGAGGTTAAGTTTCTAGAGGCCAAGTGGAATTCGGGGTGAAGCCAGGAGAGTTTCAATAGGAGACTTTAGCTTGTTTGGTTCATCCAGGAAAGAGGGAATCACGCCCAATCCGAGTGCAGGTTAGGATGTTTTTTTAAATCCACTTCAGGCTCCAGGGATCAGCTTTGCCTCATGGTCCAGGAATTTATCAGAAATAAATCCAGCGGTTCTGGGATCATGCTTCCAGAAACTAGTTTATCTTTTTATGATCTCCTTCCTACATTTGCTCTCACTTCACATGCTTCCACTCCATGCTGCCTTTGTTTGAATTTCCCTCTTCTCTCTGGGCTGGCAGGTGTGTCCCATTTATCATCTCCTCGCCTCCTTTTCCTGTTGAGGGAGCAAAGGGCCATTCTGTCTTTTTGCTTTCCTTTCTGCTACAAGGTCATTTATTTATGTTCTATTATATTTCGAAAAAACAACAAGTAAAATAAATCTTAAAGGACAAAAACACAACCTACATGATCATTACTAACTTCATACTGAACAATCTCCTGAACAAAACTGTTTTAACGACTGAAATTCAAACTGTAAAGTGTAAATAGAAAAATTGTCAGGGTAGAGATTAAAGACATCTCATCCTCTTTGGAGAAAAATAGGCAGCAGGTAGTTGTCTGAATGTGTAAGAATATAACGTGAAGATTCTTCATGTGTCTGAGCTAATCAGACAAAGTTATGTTGTCACAGGGCTGGTTCCATAGACTGGGTGGTTCCCAGGGTTCTGCAGCTGAAGGAGAACAACTTAACTGGCCTGATTGCAGCTGACCTGGCCCCACAATATTTAAGGGTCATGTGACATGGTGATGTTTTGCAGCGTTGGTAAAAGTCAGACAAAAATTTCTAACCAGCATGCATCACGTTAAATCGGTATGTGCAGAGTCACATGAAGTCAAAAGAACCCATGGTAGCCACTGCTACAGCAACAGTCAATATTTGGGGGCGGCTTGTTGGAAAGCCTGGTGCTATGATGTCAGACTTAGCTGCTTAGTTATCTTTGATGTGTGTGTTCTCTTGGTGTGTGTGTTCTCTTTGTGTGTGCTATAACTTGGTCTCTGATATCTCCTTTGTCCGAGTTGATCAGTGTATGGTAGGTGTAGTACACAGAGAACAGAGAGAGTATCGTCCACAGGAATAGTACGATTTTCAACCCGATTTTAAAAACTAAGCCCAACAATATAAGAAACATGAAGATGGACATCGACAGCACCCTGCCCATTGTGACGCCCTTTTTCAGCGGCATGACATCAGAACAATGGAATCTTCAAAGCAGGTAAACCTGATGTGGCCACAATGACCATACTGAGAGAAACTGCTGGAAATTGTCATTTTGATGACACAATCCATCATGAAGGGGTCTTGAGAGTAATAGCTGTGCCCAGTCTGCATGAGTGTGATTTGCTCTTGGGCAACACACTTCCTCAGGTTTTTGCACTGGCTCTGATGTTCCAGATGAGATCAATCTTGTAAGTTGTGAGAATTTGGACCCCAGCTGACTGCTGCTGTGAGATTGCAGAGTGTTTCAACTCTGTCCTTTCCATGGTGCTGGACAGTGTGACAACTACCTCGTGGTCACACCCAAAAAGACTACAAGGTATGATTCAACAGGCCGGCAAAAATCATCAAAGGACTCATGAGGAATCTGAAACGTATGTGTGCACCTTCGTAAGAGCAAAAGAAGGTCTACCAACAACTGGTCAATGAAGATGACAGTCAGTCATCATCCTCATCCCAGAAGACAATCTCAGAAGACAGGGAAAGTATTCTGTCTGCAACACTCCAAAACTGTCCAGGAGATCATTATGAGGAGGTCTCTCAATACATGAATCTACTTACGATGAAATATCCACTATGATTATGATCAGTTGGAACTGGCTCCACTCTGGGAGATTAAGAATGCTGTAGATGATTTGCTGAGGTGATTGTTGATGAAATCAAGTGTCGCAAAAGAAAGATGATCTAGAAACAGCCCAGAGCACACTCCCTCTCTCTGAAGAAAGTGTCTGAAAGGATTAAGACATGCGGCTAAAAGCAGTTTGCCCAAGCGTCCATTTGTCATATTGTGGCAGACTGAATAATGCTACTTTGATGAAGCCTTTACAACCCAGCCTTGGACAAGGCTCTTAAGTAGGCAGTCAATGTAATCTGTCATGAGTGATATTGACACTCTGCTTCCAACAGCAGTTGGTGATACAGCAGGGGCAGAATGGGCCTCTAATGGATGGATGATATTTCAGTGGTGAAACCCTCGAAAGTAACCAACAAGCTGAATAATATCCTAAATAATCACATAGATAGGATGAGATTTAAGATTACCTCACAACCACAGTGCAAGCATAACGGTTTGTCCGCCACGCATATCATATCTGAAGACATCCTGCCATTGTGTGGTGTTTCCTGAGTAATGAGGTGGTGGCTTCACACACAGTCAGAAACTCTCACTTCCAGGGCGATACCACATACTTTAGAAAAGCTGTGCTCAGAGGGCCCGACGGGGTGGGGCCAGTCTGCCTTCGGCACCTGTAAAGGGGTCTGGCCTGTGGAAAGCAAGGTGACCACTCCTGACACCCAATGAAGAATACAGAGAAGAGCAAGAACCAACAGTGGAAGGAAGGAAATTACCCATCAGGATAATTGTTCTGAAGCTGGTTTCGAGGATCTTGCTAAAGCAAAGTTGTCGAACACTCTCAGATCACCAAACACCATCATCGAGCCGCCCACTAAAACATATGAACAATCAAGGACAAAGATTTTGAGATTACCCTGTAATGATGAAACACCTTGATAAAGCCTTTGCAAAAAATTGCAAAAAGTGGCACGGTGTTGTGTAAGTGTGCTGTTTGAATTGGAAATGGAAGACCCAACACTGACAAATATATTGTCTCTGTCTTCAAAGATCTGCTTGTGACACCACTATAAAGATCCAGCTACTGTAGATTTTTCTCCTCATTGTGCTTCTCCAAACTCTTTTCATGGATTATTTCGTTTCTTTGAGAATGAAACACTTAAAAACAGAAAACAGTAAACTAATAAAGATATTCAATATATCCTCATTTCTTGGTGTTTTTATTCATGCTCTAAGCCCTTTACTCCTTTAAAAGAAATGGTGGTCTCTTGTCTATTACAAAAGATTTAGGAATATACATATATAAATATCCATAAATTGTCTGTCATATAACTCCCATATGTATCTCTTTCCACATGACAATGTTTCCTTGTATAGTTTGGTTGACATTCTCAACAAGGTTGTAGCGTAGGTTTTTCTAAATTGAAAAAAGAAAAGAGTTGGGCACCAGACAGGGCTTCTTCACCTGTCAAAAATGTTAATATCTCCCGGTAAGAGAGTTAACCCAGATAGCTTATTTACCTAACTACAAAAAGGCATCAAGAAAAGAAACCACAACAATCAATTCGGTTAATCAATATATATTCCATTGAATTATTCAATCGCTATCAATCAAATCAAAAAGGTATAATTTGATAAACAGACAGAACTCATATTGACCAAAATATCCAGTAATCAATGCAAACAAATTCATTTCAAATAAGAATAATTAACTGTCTATCAAATAAACATATGAAAGAAGCTTCCATTAAGAGTTCATGATGAGTATAGGTCGAGTCTAGATCAAGTGAGATTGTGTGTGTGTGGGGAGAGGTTCAGGAACAAAACCGCTTGTATATACATGCCATTCAGTTCATAATTCGATTTGTAAAGAGGGATATGTGTGTGTGTGTGTGTGTTTGTGGGTGTGTGGCTGTTGGAGAGGGGAGTTAGGTCCAATGAAAGGTAAAAGTGGAGGGAAATGTGTGTTCTTTATGGCAGTCCTTTAATCTCCAGGTAGAGGGAAGATGAGGGGTGAAGTTTCTAGAGGCCAAGGGAATTTGAAGCCAGGAGAGTTTTCAATAGAGACTTAGCTTGTTTGGTTCATCCATAAGAGGAATCACGCTCCAAACTGAGCAGGTTAGGATGGTTTTTTTCTTTAAATCCACTTCAGGCTCCAGGAATCAGCTTTCTTGCCCCATGGTGCAGGACGAATAGAAATAAATCCAGTTTGCCCTGGACTATGCTTTCCAGAAACTAGTTTATCTTTTCATGATCTCCTTCCTACATTTTCTCACTTCACATGCTTCCACTCCATGCTGCCTTTTTGAATTTCCCTTCTCTCTGGCTCACAGGTGTGTCCCCATTTATCATCTCCTCTACTCTTTTTCTCTGTTGAGGAGTAAAGGGCCATTCTGTCTTTTAGTTTTCCTTGTGCTACAAGGTCATTTATTTATGTTCTAGCTTATATTTCAAAAAATAAGTCGGCAAAATAAATCTTAAAGGACAAAAACACAACCTACATGACCATTACTAACTTTATACTTAACAATCTCCTGAACAAAACTGTTTTAAACGACTGAAAATTCAAACTGTAAAGTGTAAATAGAAAATTGTCAGTAGAGATTAAAGACATCTCATCCTCTTTGAGAAAAATAGGCAGCAGGTAGTTGTTCTGAATGCAGAACATAACGTAAGATTCTTCTATGTGTTCAGCTAATTGTGACAAAGTGTTGTCACAGGGCTGGTTCCATAGACTGTGGTTCCAGGTTCTGCAGCTGAAGGAGAACAACTTAACTGCCTGATTGCAGCTGACTTCATCTCTGGGCACAATATTTTAAGGTCATGTGACATGGTGATGTTTTGCATACTTGGTAAAAGTCAGACAAAAATTTCTAACCAGCATGCATCACGCAAATCGGTGTGCGTGTGCAGAGTCACATGAAGTCAAAAGAACCCATGGTAGCCATCACAAGCAGCAACAGTCAATATTTGGGGGCGATTTGTTGGAAAGCCCAGCTAAGTGATGTCAGACTAGCTGCTTAGTTATCTTGATGTGTGTGTCTCTCTTTGAAAGGTGTGGTTCTCTCTTGGTGTGTGCTATAATCTCATCTCTGATGATTCCTTTGTCCTAGTTGATCTGTGTGCAGGTGTGTAGTACAGAGAACAGAGAGAGCAATGCCCGACAGGAATAGTACGATTTTCAACCCGATTTTTAAAACTAAGCTCTTAACAATATAAGAAACATGAAGATGGACATCGACAGCATTCCCTGCTCCATTGTGACGCCCTTTTTCAAAGGCATGGACATCAGAACAATGGAATTTTCTAAAGCAGGTAAACCTGATGTGGCCACAATGACCACACTGGAGAGAAACTGCTGAAATTGGCCTTGATGACACAATCCATCATGAAGGGTCTTGAGAGCACAGCTGTGCTCCTGTGTCTGAGAAGAGTATGATTTGGTTTCTTTGGGCAACATACTTCCTCAGGTTTTGCACTGACTCTTGATGTTCCAGATGAGATCAATTCTGTAAGTTCAGAGAATTTGACCCAGTTGGATTGCTAAAGAGATTGCAGAGTGTTTTAACTCTGTCCTTTCCATGAGCGTGAGCAGTGTGAAGGCACCACTCCTCGTGTCACACCCTCCAAAAGACTAGCAAGGTATGATTCAACAGGCCGGGCAAAAATTATCAAAGGACTCATGAGGGAATTTAAAAACGTATGTGTGCACCTTCTAAGAGCAAAAAGAAGGTCTACCAACAACTGGTCAATGAAGATGACAGCTGAACATCATCCCTATCCCAGAAGACAATCTCAGAAGACAGGGCACTCCTGTCTGCAATGACCCAAAACTGTCCAGGAGATCATTAAGGAGATGGTCTCACACACAGAATCTACTTACGATGAAATATCCGACTATGATTATGATCAGTTGGAATCTGCCCACTCTGGAGATTAAGAATGTCAAGATGACGTTGCTGAGGTGATTGCTGATGAAATCATGTCGCAAAAGAAAGATGATCTAGAAACAGCCCAGAGCACACCTTCTGAAGAAAGTGTCTGAAAGGATTAAGACATTGCGCTTGTGGAAGCAGTTTGCCCAAGCGCCCATTTGTCATATTGTGGGCAGACTGAATAATAAGTACTTTGACAGCCTTTACAACCTGTGCCTTTGACAAGGTTTTAAGTAGGCAGTCAATGTGTAATCTGCCGCGAGTGGATATTGACACTCTGCTTCCAACAGCAGTTGGTAGATACAGCAGGGGCAGAATGGAACTAATGGATGGATGATATTTTCAGTGGTAAAACCTCGATAACCAACAAGCTGAATAATATCCTAACAATCACATAGATAGGATGAGATTTAAGATTACTCACAACCACAGTGCACAAGCATAACGGTTTGTCCGCTTAATGCGCTATCATATCAGCTGACATCTTCCTCATTGTAAGCTCTTGAGTAATGAGGTGGTGGCTTCACACACAGTCAGAAACTCTCACTTCCAGGGTGATAACACATACTTTAGAAAAGCTGGGCCAGAGGGCCCGATCGGGTGGGGCCAGTCTGCCTCGGCACCTGGTAAAGGGTCTGGTCTAGAAAGCAGGGACTACTCCTGAATTCAATGAAGAATACAGAGAAGAGCAAGAACCAACAGTGGAAGGAAGGAAATTCTTCCATCAGGATAATTGTTCTGAAGCTGAGCCTTTGAGGATCTGCTAAAGCAAAGTTGTCGAACACTTGAGATCACCAAACACCATCATCGAGCTGCCTACTCGAAAAAACACATGGGTCGAAATCAAGGATGAAGATTTTGAGATCACTCCTGTGTAATGATGAAACACCTTACGAAAGTTTTCTTGCAAAAAAATCTGCAAAAGTGGCACGTGTTGTAAGTGTGCTGTTTGAATTGAAATGAAGACCCAACACTGGACAAATATATTGTCTCTGTCTTCAAAGATCTGCTTGTGACACCACTCATAAAGATCCAGCCATCAGCAGATTTTTCTCATTGTGCTTCTCCAAACTCTTCACATTTCTGTTTCTTTGAGAATGAAACACTTAAAAACAGAAAACAGTAACCAATAAAAAGATATTCAATATATCCTCATTCTTGTTTTTATTCATGCCTCTAAGCCCTTACTCCTTTAAAAGAAATGGTCTCTTGTCTATTACAAAAGATTTAGGAATATATATATATAAATATCCATAAATTGTCTGTCATATAACCCCATATACTCCTTTTTCCAAAGACAATGTTTCTTGTATAGTTTTGCTGGACATTCTCAAACAAGGTTGTAGCGAGGTTTTTCTAAATTGAAAATGAAAGAGTTGGGTACCAGACAGGGCTTCTTCACCTGTCAAAAATGTTAATATCTCCCGTAAGAGAGAGTTAACCCAGATAGCTTATTTACCTAACTACAAAAGGCATCAAAGAAAAGAAACCACAACAATCAATCTCGGTTAATCAATATATTCCATTGAATTATTCAATCAAGCTAACAATCAAATCAAAAAAGGTATAATTTGATAAACAGACAGAACTCATATTTGACCAAAATATCCAGTAATCAATGCAAACAAATTCATTTCCAAATAAGAACAATTAACCGCTCCATCAAATAAACATATGAAAGAAGCTTCCATTAAGAGTTCATGATGAGTATAGGCTCTAGTTCAGATCAAGTGTGAGATTGTGTGTGGGGAGAGTGTTCAGAACAAAACCGTTTGTATATAATAATATGCCATTCAGTCTTTACAATCTGATTTGTAAAGAGGGATATGTGTGTGTGTGTGTATGTTTGTGGGGTGTGTGGTTGTTGAGAGGGGAGTTAGGTCCAATGAAAAGGTAAAGTGAGGGAAATGTGTGTTCTTATGGCAGTCCTTTAATCTCCAGGTAGAGGGAAGATGAGGGTGTTTCTAGGGAGGCCATGAATTTGGAAGCCAGGAGAGTTTCAATAGAGACTTAGCTTGTTTGTCTATCCAGGAAAGAGGAATCACGCCTCCAATCCGCAGGCAGATGGTTTTTTTTTAAATCCACTCTAGGCTCCAGGAATCAGCTTTATTCTATGGTGTGTGATCATTGTGAAATAAATCCAGCCGGTTCTGGGGATCATGCTTTCCTAGAAACTAGTTTATCTTTTCATGATCTCCTTCCTACATTTTCTCTCTCTCACTTCACATGCTTCACCCATGCCGCCTTTTTTTGAATTTCCCTCCCTCTTCTCTCTGGGCTCACAGGTGTGTCTCATTTATCATCTCACTTTTTCCTGTTGAGGAGTAAAGGGCCATTCTGTCTTTAGTTTTCTCCTTTAGCTATAAGGTCATTTATTTATGCTCTAGTTTATACTTCAAAACAAGTCAGGCAAAATAAATCTAAAGGACAAAACACAACCTACATGACCATTACTAACTCTACACGAACAATCTCCTGAACAAACTGTTTTAACGACTGAAAATTCAACTGTAAAGGTAAATAGAAATTGCCGCAGAGATTAAAGAGCATCTCATCCTCTTTGAGAAAATAGGCAGCAGGTAGTTGTTCTGAATGTGTAAGAATATAACGTGGCACTCTTCATGTGTTCAGCTAATCAGGACAAAGTTATGTTGTCACAGGGCTGGTTCCATAGATCAGGTTCCAGGTTCTGCAGCTGAAGGAGAACAATCCAACTGCCTGATTGCAGCTGACTCGCTCCCACAATATTTTAAGGTCATGTGACATGGTGATGTTTTGCAGCGCTGGTGTGTCACACAAAATTTCTAACCAGCATGCATCACTGCAATCAGTGTGGTGCAGAGTCACATGAAGTCAAAAGAACCCATGGTAGCTACCGCTGCTACAGCAATAATATTTGGGGGCGGTTTGTTGAAAGCTCTGGTGCTAAGGATGTCAGACTATTGGGGCTGTTTAGTTATCTTTGGATGTGTGTGTTCTCTTGGTGTGTGTGTTCTCTTTGGTGTGTGCTATAATCTCATCTCTGATATCTCCTTTGTCCTAGTTGATCAGTGTATGGTAGGTGTAGTACACAGAGAACAGAGAGAGCACGTCCGGTTATGTGAATAGTAATGTATTTTCAACCCGATTTTAAAAACTAAGCCTAACAATATAAGAAACATGAAGATGACATCGACAGCATTCTGCCCATTGTGACGCCCTTTTCAAAGGCATGACATCAGAACAATGGAAATTTTCAAAAGCAGGCAAACCTGATGTGTGGCCACAATGACCATACTCGAGAGAAACTGCTGGAAATTGTCATTTTGATGACACAATCCATCATGAAGGGTCTTGAGAGCACAGCTGTGCCTGTGTCTGAGAAGAGTGTGATTTGCCTTTGGGCAACACACTTCCTCAGGTTTTTGCACTGGCCTTTACGTTCCAGATGATCAATCTTGTAAGTTCAGAGAATTTGACTCCAGCTGACTGCTATGAGATTGCAGAGTGTTTCAACTCTGTCCTTTCCATGAGCGTGGACAGTGTGAAGGCAACTACCTCAAAATACACCTCCAAAAGACTACATGTATGATTCAGGCCGGCAAAATTATCAAAGGACTCATGAGGAATCTGAAACGATGTGCACCTTCAGAGCAAAAGAAGGTCTATCAACAACTGGTCAATGAAGATGACAGTCAGTCATCATCCTCATCCCAGAAGACAATCTCAGAAGACAGGGCATTCTGTCTGCAACATCCAAAACTGTCCAGAGATCATTAAGGAGGAGGTCTCTAATACACAGAATCTACTTACGATGAAATATCCGATCATGATTATGATCAGTTGGAATCTGTCTCCACTCTGGAGATTAAGAATGTTGCAGATGACGTTGCTGAGGTGATTGTTGATGAAATCATGTCGCAAAAGAAAGATGATCAACGGTGAAACAGCCCAGAGCACACCTCTCTGAAGAAAGTGTCTGAAAGGATTAAGACATGCGCTGCAAAGCAGTTTGCCCAAGCGTCCATTTGTCATATTGTGGGTAGACTGAATAATGGGTACTTTGACAGCCTTACAACCCAGCCTTTGACAAGGTTTTAAGTAGGCAGTCAATGCAATCTGTCATGAGTGATATTGACACTCTGCTTCCAACAGCAGTTGGTGAGATATGCAGGGGCAGAATGGAACCAATGGATGGATGGTTTTCAGTGGTGAAACCTCAGTTAACCAACAAGCTGAATAATATCCTAAACAATCACATAGATAGGATGATTTAAGATTATCCCTCACAACTACAGCACAAGTTATTGAAACGTTTGTCTCTAATGTTGCTATCATATCAGCTGACATCCTTGCTATTGTGTGGTGTTTCCTTGAGTATGAGGTGGTGGCTTCACACACAGTCAGAAACTCTCATCAGGATAACACATACTTTAGAAAAATGTCAGAGGGCCCGACGGTGGGGCCAGTCTGCCTTCGCACCTGGAAGGGTCTGGCTCAGAAAGGCAGGACCACCCTGAATTCCAATGAAGAATACAGAGAAGAGCAAGAACCAACAGTGAAGGAAGGAAATTACCCATCAGATAATTGTTCTGAAGTTGAGCCGAGGGATCTTTGCTAAAGCAAAGTTGTCGAACACTCCCGATCACCAACACCATCATCGAGCGCTCTACCTCGAAAACATATGGTCAAATCAAGGATGAAGATTTTGAGATCACCTCAAATGATGAAACACTTTGACAAAGCCTTGCAAAATCTGCAAAAAGTGGGCACGGTGTTGTAAGGTGCTGTTTGAATTGGAAATGGAAGACCCAACACTGACAAATATATTGTCTCTGTCTTCAAAGATCTGCTTGTGACACCACCGTAAAGATCCAGCGCCATCAGTAGATTTTTCTCCTCATTGTGCTTCTCCAAATCCTTTTTCATGATTATTTCTGTTTCTTTGAGAATGAAACACTTAAAAAACAGAAAACAGTAAACTAATAAAAGATATTCAATATATCCTCATTTCTTGGTGTTTTTATTCATGCCTCTAAGCCCTTACTCCTTTAAAAGAAAATGGTCTCTTGTCTATTACAAAAGATTTAGGGAATATACATATATAATATCCAAAATTGTTTGGTTTATAACCCCATATGTATCTCTTTCCACATGACAAATGTTTCCTTGTATAGTTTGCTGACATTCTCAACAAGGTTGTAGCGTAGGTTTTTCTAAATTGAAAAAATAAAAGAGTTGGGCACCAGACAGGGCTTCTTCACCCGTCAAAATGTTACTATCTCCCGGCAAGAGAGTTAACCCAGATAGCTGGCCGACTAACTACAAAAGGCATCAAAGAAAAAGAAACCACAAACAATCAATTCGGTTAATCAATATATATTCCATTGAATTATTCAATCAAGAATAATTAAATCAAAAAGGTATAATTTGATAAACAGACAGGAACTCATTGACCAAAATATCCAGTAATCAATGCAAACAAATTCATTTCAAATAAGAACACTAACCGTCTATCAAATAAACATAGAAAGAAGCTTCCATTACAGAGTTCATGATGAGTATAGGTCGAGTTCAGATCAAGTGATTGTGTGTGGGGAGAGTGTCTAGAACAAACCGCTTAGCAATATGCCATTCAGTTCTATAATTGATTTGTAAAGAGGGATATGTGTGTGTGTGTGTGTGTTTGTGGGTGTGTGTCGTTGAGAGGGAGTTAGGGGTCCAATGAAAAGGTAAAGTGAGGGAATGTGTGTTCTTTTTGGTGGCAGTCCTTTAATCTCCAGGCAGAGGGAAGATGAGGGGGTGAAGTTTCTAGAGGCCAAGGGAATCTCGGTGAAGCCAGAGAGTTTCAATAGGGAGACTTAGCTTGTTTGGTTCATCCAGGAAAGAGGGAATCACGTCTCCAATCCGAGCAGGTTAGATTGTTTTTTTTAAATCCACTTCAGGCTCCAGGAATCAGCTTTTCTTGCCTCATGGTGCAGGACGCATTGTGAAATAAATCCAGCCGGTTCTGGGATCATGCTTTCCAGAAACTAGTTTATCTTTCATGACTTCCTTCCTACATTTTCCTACTCACATGCTTCCACTCCATGCTGCCTTTTTGAATTTCCTCTCTCTCTCTGGCTCACAGGTGTGTCCCATTTATCATCTCGCCTTCTTTTCCTGTTGAGGAGTAAAGGGCCACATTTTGTCTTTTTAGTTTTTCTTTTGTGCTACAAGGGTCATTTATTTTATGTTCTAGTTTATATTTCGAAAAAAAACAAGTCGGGCAAAATAAATCTAAAGGACAAAACACAACCTATATGACCATTACTAACTCTTACACGAATAACTCCTGAACAAAATTGTTTTAACGATTGAAAATTCAAACTGTAAAGTGTAAATAGAAAACTGTCAGGTAGGATCAAATACATTCATCCCCCTTTGGAGAAAGAAAGTAGCAGGTAATTGTTCTCAATGTAAGAATATAACGTAAGATACTCATGTGTTCAGCCAATCAGACAAAGTTATGTTGTCACAGGGCTGGTTCCATAGACTGGTTCCTAGGTGCTGCAGCTGGAGAACAACTGAATGGTCTGATTTGCAGCTGATCATTTCCACACACATTTGCTGTCATGTGGACATGGTGATGTTTTGCAGCGCCTGGTAAAAGTCAGACAAAATTTCTAACCAGTATGCATCACGCAATCAGGTGCGGTGCAGAGTCACATGAAGTCAAAGAACTCCATGGTAGCTACCTGGGCCACAGCAACAGTCAATATTTGGGGGCGGGCTTGTTGGAAAGCCTGGTGCTATGATGTCAGACTAGCTGCTTTAGTTATCTTGATGTGTGTGTTCTCTTGCGTGTGTGTTCTCTTTGGTGTGTAAGTATAATCTCATCTCTGATATCTCCTTTGTCCTAGTTGATCAGTGTATGGTAAGGGTAGTACACAGAGAACAGAGAGAGCACTTCCGACAGAACAGGTACGATTTTCAACCCGATTTTAAAAACTAAGCTCAACAACATTGTGAAACATGAAGATGACACGACAGGCATTCTGCCCATTGTGACGCCCAAAGGCATGACATCAGAACAATGGAATTTTCTGAAAGCAGGCAAACCTGATGTGGCTAAATGACCATACTGAGAGAAACTGCTGGAAATTGTCACTGATGACGCAATCCATCATGAAGGGTCTTGAGAGCACAGTTGTGTTCGTGTCTGAGAAGAGGATTTGCTCTTGGGCAACACACTTCCTCAGGTTTTTGCACTGGCTCTTGATGTTCCAGATGATCAATCTTGTAAGTTCAGAGAATTTGACCAGTTGACTGCTAAAGAGATTGCAGAGTGTTTCAACTCTGTCCTTTCCATGAGCGGACAGTGTGAAGGCAACTACTCCTCGTGTCACACTTCAAAAAGACTACAAGGTATGATTCAACAGGCCGGCAAAAATTATCAAAGGACTCATGAGGAATCTGAACGTATGTGTGCACCTTCCTTCTAAGAGCAAAAATAGTAGTCTACCAACAACTGGTCAATGTGAAGATGACAGCTGTCATCATCCTCATCCCAGAAGACAATCTCAGAAGACAGGGAAAGTATTCTGTCTGCAACATCCAAACTGTCCAGAGATCATTAAGGAGGAGGTCTCTCAATACACAGAATCTACTACGATGAAATATCCTAATATGATTATGATCAGTTGGAATCTGCTCCACTTGGAGATTAAGAATGTTGCAGATGACGCTACAGGTGATTGCTGATGAAATCATGTCGCAAAAGAAAGATGATCTAGAACAGCCCAGAGCACCTCTCTGAAGAAAGTGTCTGAAAGGATTAAGACATGCGCTGAAAAGCAGTTTGCCCAAGCGTCCATTTGTCATATTGTGGGGCAGACTGAATAACAAGTACTTTGACAGCCTTTACAACTCCAGCCTTTGACAAGGTTTTAAGTAGGCAGTCAATGCAATCTGTCATGAGTGATATTGACACTGCCCAACAGCAGTTGGGGTAGGATATTAGCAGGCAGAATGGGTCTCAATGGATGGATGTATATTTTCAGTGGTGAAACCCCGAGTTAACCAACAAGCTGAATAATATCCTAAACAATCATATAGATAGGATGAGATTGGTGATTACCTCACAACCACAGTGCACAAGCATAACGGTTTGTCCGCCACGTGCTATCATATCAGCTGACATCCTTGCCATTGTGTGGTGTTTCCTTGGAGTAATGAGGTGGTGGCTTGCCACACAGTCAGAAACTCTCACTTCCAGGGTGATAACACATACTTAGAAAAGCTGTGTCAGAGGGCCCGATCGGGTGGGGCTAGCCCGCCTTCGGCACCTGCAAAGGGTCTGGCTCAGAGCAGGTGATCACTCCTGAATTCAATGAAGAATACAGAGAAGAGCAAGAAATCAACAGGAAGGAAGGAAATTACCTATCAGGATAATTGTTCTGAAGCTGGTTTCGCAGGATCTTTGCTAAAGCAAAGTTGTCGAACACTCTCAGATCACCAAACACCATCATCGAGCGCTCTACTCGAACATATGGGTCGAATCAAGGATGAAGATTTTGAGATCACCTCAAAAATGATGAAACACTTGATGTGCCCTTGCAAAAACGCAAAGTGGCAATGTGTGTTGTAAGTGTGCTGCTCGAATTGGAAATGGAAGACCTAACACTGGACAAATATATTGGTTCTGTCTTCAAAGATCTGCCAGACACCACCATAAAGATCCAGCGCCATCAGTAGATTTTTCTCCTCAATAGTTTCTCCCAAACTCTTTTCTATGATTATTTCTGTTTCTTTGAGAATGAAACACTTAAAAACAGAAAACAGTAAACTAATAAAAAGATATTCAATATATCCTCTCATTTCTTGGTGTTTTTATTCATGCCTCTTAAGCCCTTACTCCTTTAAAAGAAATGGTCTCTGTCTATTACAAAGATTTAGGAATATACATATATAAATATCCATAAATTGTCTGTCATATAACCCCACATGTATCTCTCTTTTCCACATGACAATGTTTCCTTGTATAGTTTGCTGACATTCTCAACAAGGTTGCAGCGTGAGGTTTTTCTAAAAATTGAAAAAATGAAAGAGTTGGGCAAATTGTGACAGGGCTTCTTCACCTGTCAAAAATGTTAATATCTCCCGTAAGAGAGTTAACCCAGAGGAAGCTTATTTACCTAACTACAAAAGGCATCAAAGAAAAAGAAACCACAAACAATCAATTCGTTAATCAATATATATTCCATTGAATTATTCAATCAAGTTAACAATCAAATCAAAAGGTATAATTTGATAAACAGACAGAACTCATATTGACCAAATATCCAGTAATCAATGCAAACAATCATCAAATAAGAACAATTAACTGTCTATCAAATAAACATAAGGAAAGAAGCTTCCATTAAGAGTCTATGATGAGTATAGGCTTGAAGTTCAGATCAAGTGTGAGATTGGGGTGTGGGGAGTGTTCAGGAACAAAACCGCTTGTATATAATATTATCCTAGTTCATAATTGATTTGTAAAGAGGGATATGTGTGTGTGTGTGTGTTTGGGTGTGTGGTTGTTGGAGAGGGGAGTTAGGTCCAATGAAAAGGTAAAGTGAGGGAAATGTGTGTTCTTTATGGCAGTCCTTTAATCTCCAGGTAGAGGGAAGATGAGGGTGAAGTTTCCTAGAGGCTAAGTGGAATTCGTAGCTGTGAGAGTTTCAATAGGGAGACTTAGCTTGTTTGGTTCATCCAGGAAAGAGGGAATCACGTTCCAATCCGAGCAGGTTAGATGGTTTTTTTAAATCCACTTCAGGCTCCAGGGATCAGCTTTCTTGCCTCATGGTGCAGGACGATTGTGAAATAACCAGCCGGTTCTGGGATCATGCTTCAGAAACTAGTTTATCTTTTCATGATCTCCTCCTACATTTTCTCCACTACATGCTTCCACTCCATGCTGCCTTTTTTTGAATTTCTCTCTGCTCACAGGTCCCATTTATCATCTCCTCGCCCCCTTTTTCCTCTGTTGAGGAGTAAAGGGCCATTCTGTCTTTTTAGTTTTCCTTTTAGTTACAAGGTCATTTATTTATGTTCTAGTTTATATTTCAAAAACAAGTCGGCAAAAATAAATCTAAAGGACAAAAACACAACCTACATGACCATTACTAACTTCACACTAACAATCTCCCTGAACAAAACTGTTTTAACGACTGAAAATTCAAACTGTAAAAGTAAATAGAAACTGTCAGGTAGGATCAAATACATCTCATCCTCTTTGGAGAAAAAATAGGCAGTAGGTAATTGTTCTCAATGTGTAAGAATATAAATGTAAGATACTTCATGTGTTCAGCCAATCAGGACAGTTATGTTGTCACAGGGCTGGTTCCATAGGACTGGGTTCCCAGGTGCTGCAGCTGGAGAACAACTGAATGGTCTGATTGCAGCTGACTCGGGCCCCACAATATTTTGGGTGTCATGACATGGTGATGTTTTGCAGCGCTGGTAAAAGTCAGACAAAATTTCTAACCAGCATGCATCACGTTAAATCAGTGCGGTAGAGTCACATGAAGTCAAAAGAACCCATGGTAGCTACCACAATGGCAACAGTCAATATTTGGGGCATTTGTTGGAAAGCCTGGTGCTATGCGATGTCAGACTACGTTTAGTTATCTTTGATGTGTGTGTTCTCTTTGGTGTGTGTGTTCTCTTGGTGGTGCTATAATCTCATTCCTGATATCTCCCTTTGTCCTAGTTGATCAGTGTATGGTAAGTGGGTAGTACACAGAGAACAGAGAGAGCACTTCCGACAGGAATAGTACGATTTCAACCCGATTTTTAAAACTGCTTCAATAATATCAGAAACATGAAGATGGAGACGACAGCACTGCCCATTGTGACGCCCTTTTTCAAAGGCATGACATCAGAACAATGGAATCTTCAAAGCAGGCAAACCCCGATGTGGCTACAATGACCATACTGGAGGAGAAACTGCTGGAAATTGTCATTTTGATATGACGCAATCCATCATGAAGTGGTCTTGAGACAGCTGTGCCTGTGTCTGAGAAGAGTGTGATTTGCTCTTGGGCAACACACTTCCCAGGTTTTTGCACTGGCTCTTGATGTTCCAGATGAGACCAATCTTGTAAGTTCAGAGAATTTGACCCAGTTGATCAGTTAAAGAGATTGCAGAGTGTTTCAACTCTGTCCCTTTCCATGAGCGTGGACAGTGGAAGGCAACTACTCGTCACACCTCTCCAAAAAGACTACAAGGCATGATCTAACAGGCTGCAAAATTACTGCTGACTCATGAGGAATCTGAACGTATGTGTGCACCTTCTAAGAAAGCAAAAAGAAGTTGTCTACCAACAACTGGTCAATGAAGATGACAGTCAGTCATCATCCTCATCCCAGAAGACAACTTTCAGAAGACAGGGAAAAAGTATTCTGTCTGCAACATCCAAAACTGTCCAGGAGATCATTAAGGAGGAGGTCTCTCAATACACAGAATCTACTTACGATAAACATCCGACTATGATTATGATCAGTTGAATCTGGCTCCACTCTGAGATTATGAATGTTGCAGATGACGTTGTTGAGGTGATTGTTGATGAAATCATGCCGCAAAGAAAGATGATCTAGAAACAGCCCAGAGCACACCTCTCTGAAGAAAGTGTGTCTGAAAGGGATTAAGACATGCGTCAAAAGCAGTTTGCCCAAGCGCCCATTTGTCATATTGTGGGCAGACTGAATAACAAGTACTTTGACAGCCTTTACAACCCAGCCTTTGACAAGGTTTTAAGTAGGCAGTCAATGCAATCTGTCATGAGTGATATTGACACTCTGCTTCCAGCAGCAGTTGGTGAGATACAGCAGGGGCAGAATGGGTCTCAATGGATGGATGATATTTTCAGTGGTGAAACCCTCGAGTTAACCAACAAGCTGAATAATATCCTAAACAATCACATAGATAGGATGAGATTTAAGATTACCTCACAACCACAGTGCACAAGCATAACGGTTTGTCCGTCACGTGCTATCATATCAGCTGACATCCTTGCCATTGTGTGGTGTTTCCTGAGTAATGAGGTGGTGGCTTCACAATACAGTCAGAAACTCACTCTAGGGTGATAACACATACTTTAGAAAAGCTGTACAGAGGGCCCGATCGGTGGGCCAGTCTGCCTCGCACCTGGTAAAGGGTCTGGCCTTAGAAAGCAAGGTGACCACCCTGAATTCAATGAAGAATACAGAGAAGAGCAAGAACCAACAGTGGGAAGGAAGGAAATTACCATCAGGGATAATTGTTCTGAAGCTTGTTTCGAGTGGGATCTTGCTAAAGCAAAGTTGCTCGAACACTCCTCAGATCACCAAACACCATCACCGAGCCTACTCGAAAACATATGGGTCAAATCAAGGATGAAGATTTTGAGATCACCCTGTAGAATGATGAAACACCTTGATAAAGCCTTTTGCAAAAATCTGCAAAAGGTATCATGTTGTAAGTGTGCTGTTTGAATTGGAAATGGAAGACCCAACACTGACAAATATATTGTCTCTGTCTTCAAAGATCTGCTTGTGACACCACCATAAAGATCCAGCGCCACTGTGCAGATTTTTCTCCTCATTGTGCTTCTCCCAAACTTCTTTCTTCATGATTATTTCTGTTTCTTTGAGAATGAAACACTTAAAACAGAAAACAGTAAACTAATAAAAAGATATTCAATATATCCTCATTTCTTGGTGTTTTTATTCATGCCCTTAAGCCCTTACTCCTTTAAAAGAAATGGTCTTGTCTATTACAAAAGATTTAGGAATATACATATATAAATATCCATAAATTGTCTGTAATATAACCCCATATGTATCTCTTTTCCACATGACAATGTTTCCTTGTATAGTTTGCTGACATTCTCACTAAGGTTGTAGCGTAGGTTTTTCTAAATTGAAAAAATAAAAGAGTTGGGCACCGTGGTTAGGCTTCTTTCACCTGTCAAAATGTTAATATCTCCCGGTAAGAGAGTTAACCCAGATAGCTTATTTACCTAACTACAAAAGGCATCAAAGAAAAGAAACTACAAACAATCAATTCGGTTAATCAATATATATTCCATTGAATTATTCAATCAAGTTAACAATCAAATCAAAAAGGTATAATTTGATAAAACAGGACAGAACTCATATTGACCAAAATATCCAGACCAATGCAAACAAATTCATTTCCCTAAATAAGAATAACAATCATTCATCAAATAAACATATGAAAGAAGCTTCCATTAAGAGTTCATGATGAGTATAGGTTTAGTTCAGATCAAGTGTGAGATTGTGTGTGTGGGGAGAGTGTTCAGGAACAAAACTGCTTTGTATATAATATGCCATTCAGTTCATAATTCGATTTGTAAAGAGGATATGTGTGTGTGTGTGTGTTTGTGGTGGTTGTTGGAGAGGGAGTTAGGTCCAATGAAAAGGTGGAAGTGAGGGAAATGTGTGTTCTTATGGCAGTCCTTAATCTCCAGGTAGAGGAAGATGAGGTGAAGTTTCTAGAGGCCAAGGGAATTCGGTGAAGCCAGAGAGTTTCAATAGGGAGACTTAGCTTGTTTGGTTCATCCAGGAAAGAGGGAATCAATGCCTCCAATCCGAGCAGGTTAGATGGGTTTTTTTGAATCCACTTCAGGCTCCAGGAATCAGCTTTCAGTTCTCATGGTGCAGGACGCATTGTAGAAATAACCAGCCGGTTCTGGGATCATGCTTTCCAGAAACTAGTTTATCTTTTCATGATTCTCCTTTCCTACATTTTCTCTCACTTTACATGCTTCCACTCCTTACGCTGCCTTTTTTTTGAATTTCCCCTCTTCTCTCGGCTCACAGGTGTCCCATTTATCATCTCCTGCCCCCTCTTTTCCTGTTGAGGAGTAAAGGCCATTCTGTCTTTTTTTAGTTTTCTCCTTTTTGTGCTACAAGGTCATTTATTTGCTGTTCTAGCTTATATTTCGAAAAACAAGCCTGGCAAAATAAATCTAAAGGACAAAAAACACAACCTACATGACCATTACTAACTTCACACCTAACAATCTCCTGAACAAAACTGTTTTAACGACTGAAAATTCAAAACTGTAAAGTGTAATAGAAATTGCTGTGGGTAGAGATTAAAGACATCTCATCCTCTTTGGAGAAAAATAGGCAGCAGGTAGTTGGTTCTGAAATGTGTAAGAATATAACGTAAGATTCTCATGTGTTCAGCCAATCAGGATGTTATGCTTACCAGGCTGGTTCCATAGACTGTGGTTCCAGGTTCTGCAGCTGAAGGAGAACAACTTAACTGCCTGATTGCAGCTGACTCGCCTCCCACAATATTTTAAGGTCATGCGGACATGGGTGATGTTTTGCAGCATTGGTAAAAGTCAGACAAAATTTAACCACAGCATGCATCACGCAAACCGGTGCGGTGCAGAGTCACATGAAGTCAAAAGAACCCATGGGTAGCTACCGCTGCTACAGCAACAGTCATTATTTGGGGGCGTGGCTTGCTGGAAAGCCTGGTGCTATGATGTCAATTAGCTGCTTAGTTATCTTTGATGTGTGTGCGTTTCTTGGTGTGTGTGTTCTCTTGTGTGTGCTATAATTCATCTCTGATATCTCCTTGTCCTAGTTGATCAGTGTATGGTAGGTGTAGTACACAGAGAATGAGAGAGCACGTCCGGTGAATAGTACGATTTTCAACCCGATTTTAAAACTAAGCCTAACAATATAAGAAACATGAAGATGGACATCGACAGCATTCTGCCCATTGTGACGCTCCTTTTCAAAGGCATACATCAGAACAATGGAATCTTCAAAAGCAGGCAAACTCGATGTGGCCACAATGACCATATCAAGAGAAACTGCTGGAAATTGTCATTTGATGACACAATCCATCATGAAGGGTCTTGGAGAGTACAGCTGTGCCCCGTGTCTGAGAAGAGTGTGATTTGCTCTCTTTGGGCAACACACTTCTCAGGTTTTTGCACTGGCTCTTGATGTTCCTAGATGAGATCAATCTTGTAAGTTCAGAGAATTTGACCCAGTTGGGATCACAAAGAGATTGCAGAGTGCTCTTAACTCTGTCCTTTCCATGAGCGTGACAGTGTGAAGGCAACTACTCCTCGTGTCACACCTCCAAAAGACTACAAGGTATGATTCAACAGGCCGGCAAAAATTATCAAAGGACTCAAGTGTGAGGAATCTGAAACGTATGTGTGCACCTCTAAGAGCAAAAGTTAGGTTCACTAACAACTGGGTCAATGAAGATGACAGCTGTCATCATCCTCATCCCAGAAGACAATCTCAGAAGACAGGGAAAGTATTCTGTCTGCAACATCCAAAACTGTCCAGAGATCATTGTTATGAGGTCTCTCAATACACAGAATCTACTTTAATATGAAATATCCGACTATGATTATGATCAGTTGGAATCTGGCTCAATTTCTGAGATTAAGAATGCTGCAGATGACGTTATGAGGTGATTGTTGATGAAATCATGTCGCAAAGGAAAGAAGGACTAGAAACAGCCCAGAGCACACTCTCTCTGAAGAAAGTGTCTGAAAGGATTAAGACAGGCGCTGTGTACAGTTTGCCCAAGGCCCATTTGTCATATATTGTGGGCAGACTGAATAACAAGTACTTTGACAGCCTTTACAACCCCAGCCTTTGACAAGGTTTTAAGTAGGCAGTCAATGCACCTGTCAGTGAGTGATATTGACACTCTGTTTCCAACAGCAGTTGGTGAGATACAGCAGGGGCAGAATGGTCTCAATGGGAGTGGATGATATTTTCAGGTGAAACCCCTGTGCCAACCAACAAGCTGAATACATCCCAAATAATCACAGATAGGATGAGATTTTAAGATTACCCTCACAACCACAGTGCATACATAACGGTTTGTCCGGCCACGTGCTATCATATCAGCTGACATCCCTTGCCATTGTGTGTGTTTCCTTGAGTAATGAGGTGGGTGGCTTCACACACAGTCAGAAACTCTACTCCAGGGCATAACACATACTTTAGAAAAAGCTGTGTCAGAGGGCCCGATCGGTGGGGGCTAGTCTGCCTTCTGCACCTGGTAAAGGGTCTGGCTCAGAAAGTAAGGTGACCACTCCTGAATCTCAATGAAGAATACAGAGAAGAGCAGAACCAACAGTGGAAGGAAGGAAATTACCCATCAGGATAATTGTTCTGAAGCTTGAGCCGAGGATCTTAAGCAAAGCAAAAGTTGTCGAACACTGTAGATCAGCCAACACCATCATCGAGCCTACTCAAAACATATGGGTCGTAAATCATGATGAAGATTTTGAGATCACTCTAAAATGATGAAACACCTTGACAAAGCCTTTTGCAAAAAAATCTGCAAAAAGTGGCACGGTGTTGTAAGTGTGCTGTTTGAATTGGAAATGGAAGACCCAACACTGGACAAATATATTGTCTCTGCTCCCAAAGATCTGCTTTGTGACACTACCCATAAAGATCCAGCGCCATCAGTAGATTTTTCTCCTTCATTGTGCTTCTCCAAACTTCTTTCATGATTATTTCTGTTTCTTTGAGAATGAAACACTTAAAACAGAAAACAGTAAACTAATAAAAAAGATATTCAATATATCCTCATTTCTTGGTGTTTTTATTCATGCCTCTTAAGCCCTTACTCCTTTAAAAGAAAATGGTCTCTGTCTTATTACAAAAGATTTAGGAATATACATATATAAATATCCATAAATTGTCTGTCATATAACCTCTATATGTATCTCTTTTCCACATGACAATGTTTCCTTGTATAGTTTGGTTGACATTCTCAACAAGGTTGTGTTTTAGGTTTTTCTAAATTGAAAAAATGAAAGAGTTGGGCACCAGACAGGGCTTCTTCACCTGTCAAAATGTTAATATCTCCCGGGTAAGAGAGTTAACCCAGATAGCTTATTTACCTAACTACAAAAGGTATCAAAGAAAAAGAAACCACAAACAATCAATTCGGTTAATCAATATATATTCCATTGAATTATTCAATCAAGCACAATCAAATCAAAAAGGTATAATTTGATAAACAGACAGAACTCATATTGACCAAAATATCCAGTAATCAATGCAAACAAATTCATTTCCAAATAAGAACAATAATCATTCATCAAATAAACATATGAGCAGTTTCCATTAAGAGTCTGCGATAGAGTAGGCCCAGTTCAGATCAAGTGTGTGAGATTGTGTGTGTGGGGAGAGTGTTCAGGAACAAACTGTTTGTATATAATACGCTACTCCAGTTCATAATTGGATTTGTAAAGAGGGATATGTGTGTGTGTGTGAGCCAGGGTGTGTGGTTGTTGGAGAGGGAGTTAGGGTCTGTAATGAAAAGGTAAAGTGAGGGAAATGTGTGTTCTTTATGGCAGTCCCTTAATCTCCAGGTAGAGGAAGATGAGGGGTGAAGTTTCTAGAGGCCAAGGGAATTCGTGAAGCAGGAGTTTCAATAGGGAGACTAGCTTGTTTGGTTCATCCAGGAAAGAGGGAATCACGTTCCAATCCGAGCAGGTTAGATGGGTTTTTTTAAATCCACTTCAGGGCTCCAGGAATCAGCTTTCTTGCTCTATGGTGCAGGACGACAGAAATAACCAGCCGGTTCTGGGATCATGCTTTCCAGAAACTAGTTTATCTTTTCATGATCTCCCTTCCCACATTTTCTCTCACTTCATGCTTCCACTCCATGCTGCCTTTTTGAATTTCCTCTTCTCTCTGGCTCACAGGTGTCCCATTTATCATCTCCCGCCTCCTCTTTTCCTGTTGAGGAGTAAAGGGCCATTCTCTGTCTTTTAGTTTTCCCTTTTGTAGGCTAAGGTCATTTATTTATGTTCTAGTTTATATTTCGAAAATGTCGGCAAAATAAATCTAAAGGACAAAAAACACAACCTACATGACCATTACTAACTCTTTAACCTAACAATCTCCTGAACAAAACCGTTTTAACGACTGAAAATTCAAACTGTAAAAGTGTAACAGAAAATTGTCAGGTAGAGATTAAAGACATCTCATCTTTGGAGAAAAATAGGCAGGTAGTTGTTCTGAATGTAAGAATATAACGTAAGTATTCTTCATGTGTTCAGCCAATCAGGTACAAAAAGTTAAGTTGTCACAGGGCTGGTTCCATAGACTGTGGTTCCCAGGTTCTGCAGCTGAAGGAGAACAACTTAACCGCCTGATTGCAGCTGACTCGCTCCCACATTATTTTAAGGTCATGTGATACAGGATGTTTTGCAGCGCTGGTAAGCCTGCCGGGACAAAGCATCCCAGCATGCAACACCACCCAGCAAAAAGAGTTCATGAAGTCAAAAGAACCTATGTAGCTACCGCTAAGTACAGCAAATAGTCAATATTTGGGGGCGTGGCTTGTTGGAAAGCCTGGTGCTAAGGATGTCAGACTAGCTGCTTAGTTATCTTGATGTGTGTGTTCTCTTTGGTGTGTGTTCTCTTGGTGTGTGCCATGTAATCTCATCTCTGATATCTCCTTTGTCCTAGTTGATCAGTGTATGGTAGGTGTAGTACAGAGAACAGAGAGAGCATCATTCGACAGGAATAGTACGATTTTCAACCCGATTTTTAAAAACTAAGCCTAACAATGTAAGAATATGAAGATGGACATCGACAGCATTCCTGCCCATTGTGACGCTCCTTTTCAAAGGCATGACATCAGAACAATGAATCTTTCAAAAGCAGGTAACCCAGATGTGGCCACAATGACCATACTGGAGAGAAACTGCTGGAAATTGTCATTTTGATGACACAATCCATCATGAAGGGTCTTTGAGAGCACAGTTGTGCTCGTGTCTGAGAAGAGTGTGATTTGCTTTGGGCAATACACTTCCTCAGGTTTCTTGTAATTGGCTCTGATGTTCCAGATGAGATCAATCTTGTAAGTTCAGAGAATTTTAATCATGTGCTGACTGCTAAAGAGATTGTAGAGTGTTTCAACTCTGTCCCTTCCATGAGCGTGACAGTGTGAAGGCAACTACTCCCCTCGTGTCAAGCACCTCCAAAAAGACTTATATGTATGGATTCAACAGGCCGGGCAAAAATTATCAAAGGACTCATGAGGAATCTGAAATGTATGTGTGCACCTTCTAAGAGCAAAAAGAAGGTTCACTAACAACTGGTCAATGAAGATGACAGTCAGTCATCATCCTCATCCCAGAAGACAACTTTGAGAAGACAGGGAAAGTATTCTGTCTGCAACATCCAAAACTGTCCAGAGATCATTAAGGAGGAGGGTCTCTCAATACAATAGAATCTCTCTACGATGAAATATCCGATCATGATTATGATCAGTTGGAATTGGCTCTCCACTCTGGAGATTAAGAATGTTGCAGATGACGTTGCTGAGGTGATTGCTGATGAAATCAAGGTCGAAAAGAAAGATGATCTAGAACAGCCCAGAGCACACCCTCTCTGGAAGAAAGTGTCTGAAAGGATGAAGACATGCTCTGCAAAGAAGTTTACCCAAGCGTCCATTCGTCATATTGCGGGCAAACTGAATAACAAGTACTTTGACAGCCTTTACAACCCAGCCTTGACAAGGCTCTTAAGTAGGCAGTCAATGCAATCTGTCATGAGTGATATTGATGATTTGCTTCCACAGCAGTTGGTGAGATACAGCAGTAGAATGGGTTCTACGGATGGATGATATTTTCAGGTGAAACCTTCGAAGTTAACCAACAAGCTGAATAATATCCCAAAACAATCACATAGATAGATGAGATTTAAGATTACCTCACAACCACAGTGCACAAGCATAACGGTTTGTCCGCCACGTGCCATCATATCAGCTGACATCCTGCCATTGTGTGGTGGCTTCGGGAGTAATGAGGTGGTGGCTTCACACACAGTCAGAAACTCTCACTTCCAGGGTGATAAACACATACTTTAGAAAAAGCTGTGTCAGAGGGCCCGGATCGGTGGGGCCAGTCTGCCTCGCACCTGGTAAAGGGTCTGGCTCAGAAAGCAGTGACCAATTCTGAATTCAATGGGAAGAATAATAGAGAAGAGCAAGAACCAACAGTGGAAGGAAGGAAATACCTATCAGGATAATTGTTCTGAAGCTGGTTCGAGATCTTTGCCACAAAGTTGTTTAACACTCTCAGATCACCAAACACCATCATCGAAGCCCACTGAAAAACATATGGGTCGAAATCAAGGATGAAGATTTTGAGATCACCCCAAAAATGATGTAGAAACACTGATAAAGCCTTTGCAAAAATCTGCAAAAAGTGGCACGGTTGTAAGGTGCTGTTTGAATTGGAAATGGAAGACCCAACACTGACAAATATATTGTCTCTGTCTTCAAAGATCTGCTTGTGACACCACCATAAAGATCCAGCGCCATCAGTAGATTTTTCTCCCCATTGTGCTTCTCCAAACTCTTTTCATGATTA